>NW_026279655.1:67500-333037 GCF_023373465.1 Oncorhynchus keta
GGTCTAACTATTTTGTGTTTTTCTTCATGTATTGGGTCAGGCCAGGGTGTGGCATGGAGTTTTTGTATTGTGGTGTGTTTTGTCTTGGGGTTTTGGTGTGTATGTATTTGGGATTGTAGCTAGTGGGGTTATCTAGCAAAGTCTATGGCTGTCTGGAGTGGTTCTCAATCAGAGGCAGGTGCTTATCGTTGTCTCTGATTGGGAACCATATTTAGGCAGCCATATTCTTTGAGTTTGTTGTGGGTGATTGTCCTTAGTGTCCTGATGTCCTTGTTCTGTGTTAGTTGACACAAGTATAGGCTGTTTTCGGTTTTCGTTACGTTTATTGTTTTTGTAGTGTTTTGTATTGATTTGTGTTTACGTGTGTTTTTTTCCATTAAACATGGATCGCAATCGACACGCTGCATTTTGGTCCGACTCTCCTTCACCATATGAAAGCCGTTACAGAGAGATTGATTTATTTCAGCTTTTATTTATTTCATCACATTCCCAGTGGGTCAGAAGTTTACATGCACTCAATTAGTATTTGGTAGCATTGCCTGGGTCAAACATTTCAGGTATCCTTCCACAAGCTTCCCACAACAAGTTGGGTGAATTTTGGCCCATTCCTCCTGACAGAGCTGGTGTAACTGAGTCAGGTTTGCAGGCCTCCTTGCTTGCACAGGCTTTTTCTATAGGATTGAGGTCAGGGCTTTGTGATGGCCACTCCAATAACTTGACTTCGTTGTCCTTAAGCCATTTTGCTGCAACTTTGGAAGTATGCTTGGGGTCATTGTTCAATTGGAAGACCAAGAAGACCATTTGCGACCAAGCTTTAACTTCCTGACTGATGTCTTGATGTTGCTTCAATATATCCACATAATCCTTCCTTATAAAACCATCTTTTGTGAAGTGCACAAGTCCCTCCTGCTCAAAGCACCCCCACAACATGATGCTTCCACCCCCGGTTGGAATGGTGTTCTTTGGCTTGCAAGCCTCCCCCTTTTTCCTCCAAACATAACGATGGTCATTATGGCCAAACAGTTCTATTTTTGTGTTATCAGACAAGAGGACATTTCTCCAAAAAGTATGATCTTTGTCTCCAAGTGCAATTGCAAACTGTAGTCTGTTTTTTTGTATGGTGGTTTTGGAGCAGTGGCTTCTTCCTTGCTGAGCGGCCTTTCAGGTTATGTCGATATAGCTCTCATTTTACTGTGGATATAGATACTTTTGTACCTGTTTCCTCCAGCATCTTCACAAGGTCCTTTACTGTTGTTCTGGGATTGATTTGCACTTTTTGCACCAAACTACTTTCATCTCTAGGAGACAGAACATGTCTCCTTCCTGAGCGATATGATGGTTGCGTGGTGTATAAACACCCATGGTGTTTATACTTGAGTACTATTGTTTGTACAGATGAACGTGGTGCCTTCAGGCGTTTGGAAATTGCTCCCAACGATGAACCAGACTTGTGGAGGTCTACAATTTATTTTCTGAGGTCTTGGCTGATTTCTTTTATTTATCCCATGATGTCAAGCAAAGTGAGTTTGAAGGTAGGTGTCACGAGTCCGACCGAGGGTGCTCCCCTTCCCGGTCGGGTGGCGCTCGGCGGTGGTAGTCGCTGGCCTATTAGCTGCCACTGATTGTCTCCTTGTATGTTTATTGTTAGCACCTGTTAGTGAGTCATTAGTTGAGCTTTATTGGACAGACGGCCTGCCTGTTTCTTTGTGTGGGATTAATTATTGTGACCTTCGGTTATGTAGTAGAGTGTTTGTTCCTGGTCGTGTATTCTGCTTACTGTTTTCGTCCTCCGTGTTTGGGGCATTTGGTTTTGAGCACCCAGTGTTGCGTGAAAGCATTAAAGAGCACAGTATTGCACTCTCTGTTTCCTGCGTCTGACTCCACACCCACGACACCCGGAACGTTACAGTAGGCCTTGAAATACATCCACAGGTACACTCCAATTGATTCAAATGATGTCAATTAGCCAATCAGAAGCTTCTAAAGCCATGACATAATTTTCTAGAATGTTCTAAGCTGTTTAAAGGCACAGTCAACTTGGTGTATGTAAACTTCTGACCCACTGGAATTGTGATACAGTGAATTACAAGTGAAAAAATCCGTCTGTAAACAATTGTTGGAAAAATGACTTGTGTCATGCACAAAGTAGATGTCCTAACTGACTTTCCAAAAACTATAGTTTGTTAAAGCATGACATTTGTTGAAAAAAAAGTATTAATGACTCCAACCTAAGTGTAGGTAAACTTCCAACTTCAACTGTATATAGTGTGTGTATATATTCTAGTGAATGTGTATATAGTGTGTATATATAGTCTAGTGAGTGTGTATATAGTATGTATATATAGTCTAGTGAGTGTGTATATAGTGTGTATATATAGTCTAGTGAGTGTGTATATAGTGTAAATATATAGTCTAGGGAGTGTGTATATAGTGTGTATCTATAGTCTAGTGAGTGTGTATATAGTGTAAATATATAGTCTAGGAGTGTGTATATGTGTATATAGTCTAGTGAGTGTGTATATAGTGTGTATCTATAGTCTAGTGAGTGTGTATATAGTGTGTATCTATAGTCTAGTGAGTGTGTATATAGTGTGTATCTATAGTCTAGTGAGTGTGTATATAGTGTGTATATATAGTCTAGTGAGTGTGTATATAGTATGTATATATAGTCTAGTGAGTGTGTATATAGTGTGTATATATAGTCTAGTGAGTGTGTATATAGTGTAAATATATAGTCTAGGGAGTGTGTATATAGTGTGTATCTATAGTCTAGTGAGTGTGTATATAGTGTAAATATATAGTCTAGGGAGTGTGTATATAGTGTAAATATATAGTCTAGTGAGTGTGTATATAGTGTGTATCTATAGTCTAGTGAGTGTGTATATAGTGTGTATCTATAGTCTAGTGAGTGTGTATATAGTGTGTATCTATAGTCTAGTGAGTGTGTATATAGTGTGTATATATAGTCTAGTGAGTGTGTATATAGTGTGTATCTATAGTCTAGTGAGTGTGTATATAGTGTGTATATATAGTCTAGTGAGTGTGTATATAGTGTGTATCTATAGTCTAGTGAGTGTGTATATAGTGTGTATCTATAGTCTAGTGAGTGTGTATATAGTGTGTATATATAGTCTAGTGAGTGTGTATATAGTGTGTATCTATAGTCTAGTGAGTGTGTATATAGTGTGTATCTATAGTCTAGTGAGTGTGTATATAGTGTGTATCTATAGTCTAGTGAGTGTGTATATAGTGTGTATCTATAGTCTAGTGAGTGTGTATATAGTGTGTATATAGTGTGTATATAGTGTGTATATAGTGTGTATCTATAGTCTAGTGAGTGTGTATATAGTATGTATCTATAGTCTAGTGAGTGTGTATATAGTGTGTATCTATAGTCTAGTGAGTGTGTATATAGTGTGTATCTATAGTCTAGTGAGTGTGTATATAGTGTGTATCTATAGTCTAGTGAGTGTGTATATAGTGTGTATCTATAGTCTAGTGAGTGTGTATATAGTGTGTATATATAGTCTAGTGAGTGTGTATATAGTGTGTATATATAGTCTAGTGAGTGTGTATATAGTGTGTATACTTACTGTTATATAGTGAGTGATTAAGATTGAATCCTACTACATCGGCTCTGACTCTCGTCAGATGTAGCAGGGCTTGAAAACTATTACGGACTAAAAACCAAGACGCGAGCTGCCCAGTGACGAGATCCTACCAGACTAAATGCCTTTTATGCTTGCTTCGAGGCAAGCAACACTGAAGCATGTATGAGAGTACCAGCTGTTCTGGATGACTGTGTGATAGCGCTGTGAACAAAACCTCTAACTTCTTAGGGCTAGGCCCTTATTTTTCTCTTTTCTCTGTTTTTCTGTCTGTTACTCCATCCCTGAAACCAGGATATGCATATAATTGGTACCATTGTAACGTTTGTAGAAATGTTCAAATAATTTATGAGAATATAACACAATAGATATGGTAGGAGAAAACCCCCACAAAAAACAGGATTTATTTTTTTGAGAGACCATCCTCTTACAATTTTAAGTATAAGGGCATACTACTCCCAGCATGCAATTCCTATGGATTCCACATGGTGTCAGCAGTATATGTTCAAGGTTTCAGGCTTGTAACTTCCAAAACGAAATATCTGTTTTAGTACAGGGACATAGTCTTGGAAATTGCTGTTTGCGCACCATTTAGACAGGACACACCTGCTAAAATCGGTTTTCTATTGAACATACTTCTTTCCATAAGAAATTGTATAGTTTGATTACATTTTAGGGTATCTGAGGAGTAAATAGAAACCTATTTTGACTTGTTGAAACTAAGTTTAGGGGTAGATATTCAGATTCCTTTCTCTGCACTCAATCTGTTGAACGAGTGGATTACTCAAATCGATGGTGCCAACTAAACAGACTTTTTGGGATATAAAGAAGGATTTATCTAACAAAACGACACTACATGTTATAGCTGGGACCCTTTGGATGACAAATCAGAGGAAGATTTTCAAAAAGTATGTGAGACCCGTTTAAATTGAATGAGTTTGGCTCTGCATGTTGCTGTTTGAATGTAATAAGTTTGGCTCTGCATTTTGCTGTATTACTGGATAATTCAAATAGTTTGTATCTGCATTTGCTGTGTGAATATAATGAGTTTGTCTTTGCATTTTGCTGTGTGAATGTGGAGGTAGTGAGTTTTGGTCTGCATTTTGCTGTGCGAATGTGGAGGTACTGAGTTTGGGTCTACATTTTGCTGTGTGAATGTGGAGGTCGTGAGTATGGGTCTGCATTTTGCTGTATGAATGTGGAGGTACTGAGTTTGGGTCTCCATTTTGCTGTGTGAATGTGGAGGTAGTGAGTTTGGGTCTGCATTTTGCTGTTGGAAAGAACATTATTTGTTTTTATTTTAAAAGTTAAGTCAGGGTTAGAACAAATTCTTATTTTCAATTACGTTCTAAGAGCAGTGGGTTACCTGCCTTGTTCAGGGGCAGAGTTACATATTTTTACCTTGTCGGCTCAGTGCTTTCATCTTGCAACCTTTCGTTTACTAGTCCAACGCTCTAACCACTAGGCTACCTAATGAGCTTGGTTCTGCATTTTGCTGTGTGAATGTAATGAATTTGGTTCTGCGTTTTGCTGTGTGAATGTCGAGTTTGTAATGAGTTTGGTGAATGTTACATTGAATGTGTCCTTGTGGTTTTTTGATGGACTGACCCTCATCATTGGACTGATCTCTCCCTCAGACTTTAAATGAATGATCAAATGTTGGAGTATCCCTTAAAACACTACTGAAGAGACACTTAAATCAACACAGCTATATTTTCTATTGAAGATTATATCCATGTTATTACTTAACACTGAACATGTCTCAATCAAGGAATGTCTGTGAAGTTTCTCTGTAGAATGAGATTGGTCCATTTAATGTCTCTCTATGTTCAGCAGCAGCAATCATTTTAAACTCATTTCTTAATCCCCTTTCAATTAAAATTCAAAATAGGAATGTAAAAAACAATGAACTACAGACATTTATACAGTATGTAGAAGTATCAGACATACACTATGTGCAAAATTGCAGAAAAAACATTTATTAACACAACAGGAAATGTGTAATGTTTAATGTGTTAACCACTCGACTTTCCCGCCTTAAGAAGATTTATTAACAACACGTTTCTAAACTCTATAGTTCAAACATACAGTTTCAAGTATTGATGGAAGAAGGTAGAGTTTAGTTAGTCTGTAGAATAACCAATAGTCCTACTGATTAGACCCCACAGGGCTGTAGAATAACCAATAGCCCTACTGATTAGACACCACAGGGCTGTAGAATAACCAATAGTCCTACTGATTAGACACCACAGGGCTGTAGAATAACCAATAGTCCTACTGATTAGACACCACAGGGCTGTACAATAACCAATAGCCCCAGAGGGCTGTAGAATAACCAATAGTCCTACTGATTAGACCCCACAGGGCTGTAGAATAACCAATAGTCCTACTGATTAGACCCCACATGGCTGTAGAATAACCAATAGTCCTACTGATTAGACACCACAGGGCTGTACAATAACCAATAGCCCCAGAGGGCTGTAGAATAACCAATAGTCCTACTGATTCGCCACCACAGGGCTGTAGAATAACCAATAGTACTACTGATTAGACCCCACAGGGCTGTACAATAGCCAATAGTACTACTGATTAGACCCCACAGGGCTGTACAATAACCAATAGTACTACTGATTAGACCCCACAGGGCTGTGGAATAACCAATAGTCCTATTGATTAGACACCACAGGGCTGTACAATAACCAATAGTACCACTGATTAGACACCACAGGGCTGTACAATAACCAATAGTCCTACTGATTAGACACCACAGGGCTGTACAATAACCAATAGTCCTACTGATTAGACCCCACAGGGCTGTACAATAACCAATAGTCCTACTGATTAGACACCACAGGGCTGTACAATAACCAATAGTCCTACTGATTAGACACCACAGGGCTATACAATAACCAATAGTCCTACTGATTAGACCCCATAGGGCTGTAGAATAACCAATAGTCCTACTGATTAGACCCCACAGGGCTGTAGAATAACCAATAGTCCTACTGATTAGACCCCACAGGGCTGTAGAATAACCAATAGTCCTACTGATTAGACACCACAGGGCTGTAGAATAACCAATAGTCCTACTGATTAGACACCACAGGGCTGTAGAATAACCAATAGTCCTACTGATTAGACACCACAGGGCTGTACAATAACCAATAGCCCCAGAGGGCTGTAGAATAACCAATAGTCCTACTGATTAGACCCCACAGGGCTGTAGAATAACCAATAGCCCTACTGATTAGACACCACAGGGCTGTAGAATAACCAATAGTCCTACTGATTAGACACCACAGGGCTGTACAATAACCAATAGTCCTACTGATTAGACACCACAGGGCTGTACAATAACCAATAGCCCCAGAGGGCTGTAGAATAACCAATAGTCCTTCTGATTAGACCCCACAGGGCTGTAGAATAACCAATAGCCCTACTGATTAGACCCCACAGGGCTGTAGAATAACCAATAGTCCTACTGATTAGACCCCACAGGGCTGTACAATAACCAATAGTCCTACTGATTAGACCCCACAGGGCTATACAATAACCAATAGTCCTACTGATTAGACACCACAGGGCTGTAGAATAACCAATAGTCCTACTGATTAGACACCACAGGGCTGTACAATAACCAATAGTCCTACTGATTAGACACCACAGGGCTGTAGAATAACCAATAGTCCTACTGTATAGACAATGCTGCGCTTTTGAATTTTCCACACCAAAGCATGTTTTCACCCACTCTATATAGGCACCGTACTCTAATGGCATATTTTGTCATAATTCGCTCCCAGTTTAAACAATGTCTGTGTCAGAACTGGGACAACTATTTCTCAGAAATACCACAATTCAATTTCTCTCTCATCTGCACAAACATCTCATCTCACAGGATCACGAAACAAATGAAAAACAACGAGAGACACCAAAAGATATAGATCAAATATTTCAAGAAGAAAAACTTTTAGAAACTCAATGAAAACTCCAGAGTCAACCACAACTCCTCTTTTCACACATTCCTGGTGGTAGGCCCTGCTGCTGGGGGAATGCTTTATTAAAGAAAGGCTCCTGTCTGATGATATTTAAGCTTCAATAGGAGATGAAACATGGTCTAACGTCCGATCAGATCTGACAGTCTGAGGGGTCTACGGTCCTCCTGCAGGTTGTAGTTCAGATCTGACAGTCTGAGGGGTCTACGGTCCTCCTGCAGGTTGTAGTTCAGATCTGACAGTCTGAGGGGTCTACGGTCCTCCTGCAGGTTGTAGTTCAGATCTGACCGTCTGAGGGGTCTACGGTCCTCCTGCAGGTTGTAGATCAGATCTGACAGTCTGAGGGGTCTACGGTCCTCCTGCAGGTTGTAGATCAGATCTGACAGTCTGAGGGGTCTACGGTCCTCCTGCAGGTTGTAGTTCAGATCTGACAGTCTGAGGGGTCTACGGTCCTCCTGCAGGTTGTAGTTCAGATCTGACAGTCTGAGGGGTCTACGGTCCTCCTGCAGGTTGTAGTTCAGATCTGACCGTCTGAGGGGTCTACGGTCCTCCTGCAGGTTGTAGATCAGATCTGACAGTCTGAGGGGTCTACGGTCCTCCTGCAGGTTGTAGATCAGATCTGACAGTCTGAGGGGTCTACGGTCCTCCTGCAGGTTGTAGTTCAGATCTGACAGTCTGAGGGGTCTACGGTCCTCCTGCAGGTTGTAGTTCAGATCTGACAGTCTGAGGGGTCTACGGTCCTCCTGCAGGTTGTAGTTCAGATCTGACCGTCTGAGGGGTCTACGGTCCTCCTGCAGGTTGTAGTTCAGATCTGACAGTCTGAGGGGTCTACGGTCCTCCTGCAGGTTGTAGTTCAGATCTGACAGTCTGAGGGGTCTACGGTCCTCCTGCAGGTTGTAGTTCAGATCTGACAGTCTGAGGGGTCTACGGTCCTCCTGCAGGTTGTAGTTCAGATCTGACAGTCTGAGGGGTCTACGGTCCTCCTGCAGGTTGTAGTTCAGATCTGACAGTCTGAGGGGTCTACGGTCCTCCTGCAGGTTGTAGATCAGATCTGACAGTCTGAGGGGTCTACGGTCCTCCTGCAGGTTGTAGATCAGATCTGACAGTCTGAGGGGTCTACGGTCCTCCTGCAGGTTGTAGATCAGATCTGACAGTCTGAGGGGTCTACGGTCCTCCTGCAGGTTGTAGATCAGATCTGACAGTCTGAGGGGTCTACGGTCCTCCTGCAGGTTGTAGTTCAGATCTGACAGTCTGAGGGGTCTACGGTCCTCCTGCAGGTTGTAGATCAGATCTGACAGTCTGAGGGTCTGCGGTCCTCCTGCAGGTTGTAGTTCAGATCTGACAGTCTGAGGGGTCTACGGTCCTCCTGCAGGTTGTAGATCAGATCTGACAGTCTGAGGGGTCTACGGTCCTCCTGCAGGTTGTAGACCAGATCTGACAGTCTGAGGGGTCTACGGTCCTCCTGCAGGTTGTAGTTCAGATCTGACAGTCTGAGGGGTCTACGGTCCTCCTGCAGGTTGTAGATCAGATCTGACAGTCTGAGGGGTCTACGGTCCTCCTGCAGGTTGTAGACCAGATCTGACAGTCTGAGGGGTCTACGGTCCTCCTGCAGGTTGTAGTTCAGATCTGACAGTCTGAGGGGTCTACGGTCCTCCTGCAGGTTGTAGATTAGATCTGACAGTCTGAGGGGTCTACGGTCCTCCTGCAGGTTGTAGTTCAGATCTGACCGTCTGAGGGGTCTACGGTCCTCCTGCAGGTTGTAGTTCAGATCTGACAGTCTGAGGGGTCTACGGTCCTCCTGCAGGTTGTAGATCAGATCTGACAGTCTGAGGGGTCTGCGGTCCTCCTGCAGGTTGTAGTTCAGATCTGACAGTCTGAGGGGTCTACGGTCCTCCTGCAGGTTGTAGATCAGATCTGACAGTCTGAGGGGTCTACGGTCCTCCTGCAGGTTGTAGACCAGATCTGACAGTCTGAGGGGTCTACGGTCCTCCTGCAGGTTGTAGTTCAGATCTGACAGTCTGAGGGGTCTACGGTCCTCCTGCAGGTTGTAGATCAGATCTGACAGTCTGAGGGGTCTACGGTCCTCCTTCAGGTCATAGCTGAGATCTGACCAGCCAGCTGTGATACAAGCAAGTATTTGACATACATCCATGTTTTAACGTTCGGAGATATTGTGGAATACCGGCCACTAGGGGCAACAGTGAGCACTTTTACTTTGAAGTAGTTGTGTGGGGATGGTTGATGAGTGTAAGCATCTACCTCTGATTTTAATGGTTTTAAAGGTTGCAAGTTCAAATCCAGTTATATTTTTGTTTTAAGCCTATCCCAACCCTTAAACCTTACCGTAACCATTTGGAGTTCATCCCTGACCTTAAGTAAATGCCTAAACTTAACCTTAAACACTTTGAAATTTGACATATAGAAAAACCTAGAAGTTAGATGTTTGAGAAACATGGATGAATGTCTAATTCTGACACGAGACTGCGAGAGCTGGTAGGATCTGACAGGCCTTGTGGTCGACTGTTTATTAGAGCTGGTAGGATCTGACAGGCCTTGTGGTCGACTGTTTATTAGAGATGGTAGGATCTGACAGGCCTTGTGGTTGACTGTTTATTAGAGATGGTAGGATCTGACAGGCCTTGTGGTCGACTGTTTTTAGAGCTGGTAGGATCTGACAGGCCTTGTGGTCGACTGTTTATTAGAGCTGGTAGGATCTGACAGGCCTTGTGGTCGACTGTTTATTAGAGCTGGTAGGATCTGACAGGCCTTGTGGTCGACTGTTTATTAGAGATGGTAGGATCTGACAGGCCTTGTGGTTGACTGTTTATTAGAGCTGGTAGGATCTGACAGGCCTTGTGGTCGACTGTTTATTAGAGATGGTAGGATCTGACAGGCCTTGTGGTCGACTGTTTATTAGAGATGGTAGGAGCTGACAGGCCTTGTGGTCGACTGTTTATTAGAGCTGGTAGGATCTGACAGGCCTTGTGGTCGACTGTTTATTAGAGCTGGTAGGATCTGACAGGCCTTGTGGTCGACTGTTTATTAGAGCTGGTAGGATCTGACAGGCCTTGTGGTCGACTGCTTATTAGAGCTTGTAGGATCTGACAGGCCTTGTGGTCGACTGTTTTTTAGAGCTGGTAGGAGCTGACAGGCCTTGTGGTCGACTGTTTATTAGAGATGGTAGGAGCTGACAGGCCTTGTGGTCGACTGCTTATTAGAGATGGTAGAGATGGCCATTTTGGATGCTGCCTACAATTCCACCCACACCTCCACATCAGATGAATCTAGTCCTGGTTTGCTTTACATGCAGTAGGCTAATGAATGTCAATATTTAGGTTACACTGATTCCCCTATTAAAGGGAAAGATTATTTATTATTACTATGATTTGATTTGATTTGATTATGGGAGTGGTTTCCTTCCATGGAGGTAAGTGATGTCTCTCCTGGTGCCTTGGTCACCTCTAGCATGGAGGTAAGTGATGTCTCTCCTGGTGCCTTGGTCACCTCTAGCATGGAGGTAAGTGATGTCTTGGTCACCTCTAGCATGGAGGTAAGTGATGCCTTGGTCACCTCTAGCATGGAGATAAGTGATGCCTTGGTCACCTCTAGCATGGATGTAAGTGATGCCTTGGTCACCTCTAGCATGGAGGTAAGTGATGCCTTGGTCACCTCTAGCATGGAGGTAAGTGATGCCTCTCCTGGTGCCTTGGTCACCTCTAGCATGGAGGTAAGTGATGCCTTGGTCACCTCTAGCATGGAGGTAAGTGATGCCTTGGTCACCTCTAGCATGGAGGTAAGTGATGCCTTGGTCACCTCTAGCATGGAGGTAAGTGATGTCTCTCCTGGTGCCTTGGTCACCTCTAGCATGGAGATAAGTGATGCCTTGGTCACCTCTAGCATGGAGATAAGTGATGCCTTGGTCACCTCTAGCATGGAGGTAAGTGATGCCTTGGTCACCTCTAGCATGGAGATAAGTGATGCCTTGGTCACCTCTAGCATGGAGGTAAGTGATGCCTTGGTCACCTCTAGCATGGAGGTAGCATGGAGTGATGTAGCATGGAGGTAAGTGATGTCTCCTGATGCCTTGGTCACCTCTAGCATGGAGGTAAGTGATGTCTCTCCTGATGCCTTGGTCACCTTTAGCATGGAGGTAAGTGATGCCTTGGTCACCTCTAGCATGGATGTAAGTGATGCCTTGGTCACCTCTAGCATGGAGATAAGTGATGCCTTGGTCACCTCTAGCATGGAGGTAAGTGATGCCTTGGTCACCTCTAGCATGGAGGTAAGTAATGTCTCTCCTGATGCCTTGGTCACCTCTAGCATGGAGATAAGTGATGCCTTGGTCACCTCTAGCATGGAGGTAAGTAATGTCTCTCCTGATGCCTTGGTCACCTCTAGCATGGAGGTAAGTGATGCCTTGGTCACCTCTAGCATGGAGGTAAGTGATGCCTTGGTCACCTCTAGCATGGAGGTAAGTGATGCCTTGGTCACCTCTAGCATGGAGGTAAGTGATGCCTTGGTCACCTCTAGCATGGAGGTAAGTGATGCCTTGGTCACCTCTAGCATGGAGGTAAGTGATGCCTTGGTCACCTCTAGCATGGAGATAAGTGATGCCTTGGTCACCTCTAGCATGGAGGTAAGTGATGCCTTGGTCACCTCTAGCATGGATGTAAGTGATGCCTTGGTCACCTCTAGCATGGAGGTAAGTGATGTCTCTCCTGGTGCCTTGGTCACCTCTAGCATGGAGGTAAGTGATGCCTTGGTCACCTCTAGCATGGAGGTAAGTGATGTCTCTCCTGGTGCCTTGGTCACCTCTAGCATGGAGGTAAGTGATGCCTTGGTCACCTCTAGCATGGAGGTAAGTGATGTCTCTCCTGGTGCCTTGGTCACCTCTAGCATGGAGGTAAGTGATGCCTTGGTCACCTCTAGCATGGAGGTAAGTGATGTCTCTCCTGGTGCCTTGGTCACCTCTAGCATGGAGATAAGTGATGCCTTGGTCACCTTTAGCATGGAGGTAAGTGATGCCTTGATCACCTCTAGCATGGAGATAAGTGACGCCTTGGTCACCTCTAGCATGGAGGTAAGTGATGCCTTGGTCACCTCTAGCATGGAGATAAGTGATGCCTTGGTCACCTCTAGCATGGAGGTAAGTGATGCCTTGGTCACCTCTAGCATGGAGGTAAGTAATGTCTCTCCTGATGCCTTGGTCACCTCTAGCATGGAGGTAAGTGATGCCTTGGTCACCTCTAGCATGGAGGTAAGTGATGCCTTGGTCACCTCTAGCATGGAGGTAAGTAATGTCTCTCCTGATGCCTTGGTCACCTCTAGCATGGAGGTAAGTGATGCCTTGGTCACCTCTAGCATGGAGGTAAGTGATGCCTTGGTCACCTCTAGCATGGAGGCAAGTGATGCCTTAGTCACCTCTAGCATGGAGGTAAGTGATGCCTTGGTCACCTCCAGCATGGATGGAAGTGATGCCTTGGTCACCTCTAGCATGGAGGTAAGTGATGCCTTGGTCACCTCTAGCATGGAGGTAAGTGATGCCATGGTCACCTCTAGCATGGAGGTAAGTGATGCCTTGGTCACCTCTAGCATGGAGGTAAGTGATGCCTTGGTCACCTCTAGCATGGAGGTAAGTGATGCCTTGGTCACCTCTAGCATGGAGGTAAGTAATGTCTCTCCTGATGCCTTGGTCACCTCTAGCATGGAGGTAAGTGATGCCTTGGTCACCTCTAGCATGGATGGAAGTGATGCCTTGGTCACCTCCAGCATGGAGATAAGTGATGCCTTGGTCACCTCTAGCATGGAGGTAAGTGATGTCTCTCCTGATGCCTTGGTCACCTCTAGCATGGAGGTAAGTGATGTCTTGGTCACCTCTAGCATGGAGGTAAGTGATGCCTTGGTCACCTCTAGCATGGAGGTAAGTGATGCCTTGGTCACCTCTAGCATGGAGATAAGTGATGCCATGGCCTAGCATGGAGGGTCACCTCACCTCCAGCATGGATGGAAGTGGTGCCTTGGTCACCTCCAGCATGGATGGTGTCTCTCCTGGTGCCTTGGTCACCTCTAGCATGGAGGTAAGTGATGTCTCTCCTGGTGCCTTGGTCACCTCTAGCATGGAGGTAAGTGATGCCTTGGTCACCTCCAGCATGGAGGTAAGTGATGTCTCTCCTGGTGCCTTGGTCACCTCTAGCATGGATGTAAGTGATGTCTCTCCTGGTGCCTTGGTCACCTCTAGCATGGAGATAAGTGATGCCTTGGTCACCTCTAGCATGGAGGTAAGTGATGCCTTGGTCACCTCTAGCATGGAGGTAAGTGATGCCTTGGTCACCTCTAGCATGGAGGTAAGTGATGCCTTGGTCACCTCTAGCATGGAGGTAAGTGATGTCTCTCCTGGTGCCTTGGTCACCTCTAGCATGGAGGTAAGTATTGTCTCTCCTGGTGCCTTGGTCACCTCTAGCATGGAGGTAAGTGATGTCTCTCCTGATGCCTTGGTCACCTCTAGCATGGAGATAAGTGATGACTTGGTCACCTTTAGCATGGAGATAAGTGATGCCTTGGTCACCTCTAGCATGGAGGTAAGTGATGCCTTGGTCACCTCTAGCATGGAGGTAAGTGATGCCTTGGTCACCTCTAGCATGGAGGTAAGTAATGTCTCTCCTGGTGCCTTGGTCACCTCTAGCATGGAGATAAGTGATGCCTTGGTCACCTCTAGCATGGAGGTAAGTGATGCCTTGGTCACCTCTAGCATGGAGGTAAGTGATGCCTTGGTCACCTCTAGCATGGAGGTAAGTGATGCCTTGGTCACCTCTAGCATGGAGGTAAGTGATGCCTTGGTCACCTCTAGCATGGAGGTAAGTGATGCCTTGGTCACCTCTAGCATGGAGGTAAGTGATGCCTTGGTCACCTCTAGCATGGAGGTAAGTAATGTCTCTCCTGGTGCCTTGGTCACCTCTAGCATGGAGATAAGTGATGCCTTGGTCACCTCTAGCATGGAGGTAAGTGATGCCTTGGTCACCTCTAGCATGGAGGTAAGTGATGCCTTGGTCACCTCCAGCATGGAGGTAAGTGATGCCTTGGTCACCTCTAGCATGGAGGTAAGTGATGCCTTGGTCACCTCTAGCATGGAGGTAAGTGATGCCTTGGTCACCTCTAGCATGGAGGTAAGTGATGCCTTGGTCACCTCCAGCATGGATGGAAGTGATGCCTTGGTCACCTCTAGCATGGAGGTAAGTGATGCCTTGGTCACCTCTAGCATGGAGGTAAGTGATGCCTTGGTCACCTCTAGCATGGAGGTAAGTGATGCCTTGGTCACCTCTAGCATGGAGGTAAGTGATGCCTTGGTCACCTCTAGCATGGAGGTAAGTGATGCCTTGGTCACCTCTAGCATGGAGGTAAGTAATGTCTCTCCTGGTGCCTTGGTCACCTCTAGCATGGAGGTAAGTGATGTCTCTCCTGATGCCTTGGTCACCTCTAGCATGGAGGTAAGTGA
This sequence comes from Oncorhynchus keta, assembly GCF_023373465.1. Classification (NCBI taxonomy): domain Eukaryota; kingdom Metazoa; phylum Chordata; class Actinopteri; order Salmoniformes; family Salmonidae; genus Oncorhynchus; species Oncorhynchus keta. Next base: position 82,593 of record NW_026279655.1, read on the forward strand.
TGCCATGGTCACCTCTAGCATGGAGGTAAGTGATGCCATGGTCACCTCTAGCATGGAGGTAAGTGATGCCATGGTCACCTCTAGCATGGAGGTAAGTGATGCCTTGGTCACCTCTAGCATGGAGGTAAGTGATGCCTTGGTCACCTCTAGCATGGAGGTAAGTGATGCCATGGTCACCTCTAGCATGGAGGTAAGTAATGTCTCTCCTGATGCCTTGGTCACCTCTAGCATGGATGTAAGTAATGTCTCTCCTGGTGCCTTGGTCACCTCTAGCATGGAGGTAAGTAATGTCTCTCCTGGTGCCTTGGTCACCTCTAGCATGGAGGTAAGTGATGTCTCTCCTGATGCCTTGGTCACCTCTAGCATGGAGGTAAGTGATGTCTCTCCTGATGCCTTGGTCACCTCTAGCATGGATGTAAGTAATGTCTCTCCTGGTGCCTTGGTCACCTCTAGCATGGAGGTAAGTAATGTCTCTCCTGGTGCCTTGGTCACCTCTAGCATGGAGGTAAGTAATGTCTCTCCTGGTGCCTTGGTCACCTCTAGCATGGAGGTAAGTGATGTCTCTCCTGGTGCCTTGGTCACCTCTAGCATGGAGGTAAGTGATGCCTTGGTCACCTCTAGCATGGAGATAAGTGATGCCTTGGATCATGAGGGAGGGTTAGGTTTTGGTAAAGGAAGTGGCTCAAAACCAGGATCATGGGTCTGCATGAGGGAGGGTTAGGTTTTGGTAAAGGAAGTGGCTCAAAACCAGGATCATGGGTCTGCATGAGGGAGGGTTAGGTTTTGGTAAAGGAAGTGGCTCAAAACCAGGATCATGGGTCTGCATGAGGGAGGGTTAGGTTTTGGTAAAGGAAGTGGCTCAAAACCTGGATCATGGATCTGCATGAGGGAGGGTTAGGTTTTGGTAAAGGAAGTGGCTCAAAACCAGGATCATGGGTCTGCATGAGGGAGGGTTAGGTTTTGGTAAAGGAAGTGGCTCAAAACCAGGATCATGGGTCTGCATGAGGGAGGGTTAGGTTTTGGTAAAGGAAGTGGCTCAAAACCAGGATCATGGGTCTGCATGAGGGAGGGTTAGGTTTTGGTAAAGGAAGTGGCTCAAAACCAGGATCATGGATCTGCATGAGGGAGGGTTAGGTTTTGGTAAAGGAAGTGGCTCAAAACCAGGATCATGGGTCTGCATGAGGGAGGGTTAGGTTTTGGTAAAGGAAGTGGCTCAAAACCAGGATCATGGGTCTGCATGAGGGAGGGTTAGGTTTTGGTAAAGGAAGTGGCTCAAAACCAGGATCATGGGTCTGCATGAGGGAGGGTTAGGTTTTGGTAAAGGAAGTGGCTCAAAACCAGGATCATGGATCTGCATGAGGGAGGGTTAGGTTTTGGTAAAGGAAGTGGCTCAAAACCAGGATCATGGGTCTGCATGAGGGAGGGTTAGGTTTTGGTAAAGGAAGTGGCTCAAAACCAGGATCATGGGTCTGCATGAGGGAGGGTTAGGTTTTGGTAAAGGAAGTGGCTCAAAACCAGGATCATGGGTCTGCATGAGGGAGGGTTAGGTTTTGGTAAAGGAAGTGGCTCAAAACCAGGATCATGGGTCTGCATGAGGGAGGGTTAGGTTTTGGTAAAGGAAGTGGCTCAAAACCAGGATCATGGATCTGCATGAGGAGGGTTAGGTTTTGGTAAAGGAAGTGGCTCAAAACCAGGATCATGGGTCTGCATGGGGAGGGTTAGGTTTTGGTAAAGGAAGTGGCTCAAAACCAGGATCATGGATCTGCATGATGGAGGGTTAGGTTTTGGTAAAGGAAGTGGCTCAAAACCAGGATCATGGGTCTGCATGAGGGAGGGTTAGGTTTTGGTAAAGGAAGTGGCTCAAAACCAGGATCATGGGTCTGCATGAGGGAGGGTTAGGTTTTGGTAAAGGAAGTGGCTCAAAACCAGGATCATGGGTCTGCATGAGGGAGGGTTAGGTTTTGGTAAAGGAAGTGGCTCAAAACCAGGATCATGGGTCTGCATGAGGGAGGGTTAGGTTTTGGTAAAGGAAGTGGCTCAAAACCAGGATCATGGATCTGCATGATGGAGGGTTAGGTTTTGGTAAAGGAAGTGGCTCAAAACCAGGATCATGGGTCTGCATGAGGGAGGGTTAGGTTTTGGTAAAGGAAGTGGCTCAAAACCAGGATCATGGGTCTGCATGAGGGAGGGTTAGGTTTTGGTAAAGGAAGTGGCTCAAAACCAGGATCATGGGTCTGCATGAGGGAGGGTTAGGTTTTGGTAAAGGAAGTGGCTCAAAACCAGGATCATGGGTCTGCATGAGGGAGGGTTAGGTTTTGGTAAAGGAAGTGGCTCAAAACCAGGATCATGGGTCTGCATGAGGGAGGGTTAGGTTTTGGTAAAGGAAGTGGCTCAAAACCAGGATCATGGGTCTGCATGAGGGAGGGTTAGGTTTTGGTAAAGGAAGTGGCTCAAAACCAGGATCATGGGTCTGCATGAGGGAGGGTTAGGTTTTGGTAAAGGAAGTGGCTCAAAACCAGGATCATGGGTCTGCATGAGGGAGGGTTAGGTTTTGGTAAAGGAAGTGGCTCAAAACCAGGATCATGGGTCTGCATGAGGGAGGGTTAGGTTTTGGTAAAGGAAGTGGCTCAAAACCAGGATCATGGGTCTGCATGAGGGAGGGTTAGGTTTTGGTAAAGGAAGTGGCTCAAAACCAGGATCATGGGTTTGCATGAGGGAGGGTTAGGTTTTGGTAAAGGAAGTGGCTCAAAACCAGGATCATGGGTCTGCATGAGGGAGGGTTAGGTTTTGGTAAAGGAAGTGGCTCAAAACCAGGATCATGGGTCTGCATGAGGGAGGGTTAGGTTTTGGTAAAGGAAGTGGCTCAAAACCAGGATCATGGGTCTGCATGAGGGAGGGTTAGGTTTTGGTAAAGGAAGTGGCTCAAAACCAGGATCATGGGTCTGCATGAGGGAGGGTTAGGTTTTGGTAAAGGAAGTGGCTCAAAACCAGGATCATGGATCTGCATGAGGGAGGGTTAGGTTTTGGTAAAGGAAGTGGCTCAAAACCAGGATCATGGATCTGCATGAGGGAGGGTTAGGTTTTGGTAAAGGAAGTGGCTCAAAACCAGGATCATGGATCTGCATGAGGGAGGGTTAGGTTTTGGTAAAGGAAGTGGCTCAAAACCAGGATCATGGGTCTGCATGAGGGAGGGTTAGGTTTTGGTGAGTCTGCATGAGGGAGGGTTAGGTTTTGGTAAAGGAAGTGGCTCAAAACCAGGATCATGGGTCTGCATGAGGGAGGGTTAGGTTTTGGTAAAGGAAGTGGCTCAAAACCAGGATCATGGGTCTGCATGAGGGAGGGTTAGGTTTTGGTAAAGGAAGTGGCTCAAAACCAGGATCATGGGTCTGCATGAGGGAGGGTTAGGTTTTGGTAAAGGAAGTGGCTCAAAACCAGGATCATGGGTCTGCATGAGGGAGGGTTAGGTTTTGGTAAAGGAAGTGGCTCAAAACCAGGATCATGGGTCTGCATGAGGGAGGGTTAGGTTTTGGTAAAGGAAGTGGCTCAAAACCAGGATCATGGGTCTGCATGAGGGAGGGTTAGGTTTTGGTGAGTCTGCATGAGGGAGGGTTAGGTTTTGGTAAAGGAAGTGGCTCAAAACCAGGATCATGGGTCTGCATGAGGGAGGGTTAGGTTTTGGTGAGTCTGCATGACTGTCACTTTTGAAAAATGGCATGTATTATTATACTATCATAAGTGAAGAGAGGGTTGGGAGTTGAGGGTCGAAGAGGGGTTGGGCTCTGGTTGTGGAGAAAGGGCTGAGGTGCTGAGGAGTTGGGGTGTTTCAGCCCTCTTGATATGCTGACATTATGGTGTGGTTGAGGCTAAGGGGTGGGAGAGTTTGTTTATAGCTGGGCAGTTTGGGGTTGGATGGTGGGGCAGGTTGGGGTTGGATGGGAGGGGTAGGTTGGGGTTGGAAGGAGGGGCAGGTTAGAGTTGAAGGGAAGGGCAGATTGGGGTTGGAGGGAGATTCAGGATGGTGTTGGAAGGAGGCGAAGGTTGGGGTTGGATGGGAGGTTCAGGATGGGGTTGGAGGGAGGGCCAGGTTGGGGTTGGAGGGAGTGTCAGGTTGGGGTTGGAGGGAGGGGGCAGGATGGTGTTGGAAGGAGGCGAAGGTTGGGGTTGGAGGGAGTGTCAGGTTGGGGTTGGAGGGAGGTTCAGGTTGGGGTTGGAGGGAGGGGCAGGATGGGGTTGGATGGGAGGTTCAGGATGGGGTTGGAGGGAGGGGCAGGTTGGGGTTGGAGGGAGTGTCAGGTTGGGGTTGGAGGGAGGGGCAGGATGGTGTTGGAAGGAGGCGAATGTTGGGGTTGGAGGGAGGGCCAGGTTGGGGTTGGAGGGAGTGTCAGGTTGGGGTTGGAGGAGGTTCAGGTTGGGGTTGGAGGGAGTGTCAGGTTGGGGTTGGAGGGAGTGTCAGGTTGGGGTTGGAGGGAGTGTCAGGTTGGGGTTGGAGGGAGGGCCAGGTTTGGGTTGCAGGGAGGGGCAGGTTGGGTTTGGAGGGAGTGTCAGGTTGGGGTTGGAGGGAGGGGCAGGTTGGGTTTTTGAGGGAGTGTCAGGTTGTGGTTGGAGGGAGGAGCAGGTTTGGGTTGGAGGGAGGGTGGCATGGTAGCCTAGTGGTTAGAGCGTTGGGCTAGTAACCGGAAGGTTGCAAGTTCAAACCCCCAAGCTGACAAGGTACAAATCTGTCCTTCTGCCCCTGAACAGGCAATTAACCCACAGTTCCTAGGCCGTCATTGAAAATAATAATTTTTTCTTAACTGACTTGCCTCGTTAAATAAAGTTCAAATAAAAATAAATAAAAAGGGGCAGGTTGTGAGTAGAGAGAGAGTTTCATCCCTGAATGAGTCAGATCCAATGTAAATCAAATATTAAACAAGTGATTTATGTGGTGTAGCTACATTGTTACCACATCTGACATATCATACACCATGTGTGGAGCAGAGCAGAAGCTAGATGGAAATGCTAACAAGTCCTCACTCTTAATCGGCCCCACGTTAAAATGTAATAACTTCCTCTGATTCTCCCCCAGCTGACCACAGTTAAGTGGATGGCAGAGAAAGGAGGTCTGGCAGGGAGAGGAGTTCTGGGAGCCAGTTGTGTTTGAATCATACTTCAGCTGTATCAGACTTTCCTACTGAAGGAAAATGATTCAGTTCAGTATGTTACATCTGAGTATAAATTGGAACTTTATTCCCTATATAGTGCACTGCTTTTTACCAGAGCCCAGTAAACTACCGCACTATAAAGGGAATGGGGAGCCAGTTGGGGTTGGATGACATCAGCTGTATAAGAGTTTCATGCTGCTTCAGTTCAGTACGTTAGGTTCTTCAGTTCAGTACATTAGGTTCTTCAGTTCAGTACGTGATGTTCTTCAGTTCAGTACGTTAGGTTATTCAGTTCAGTACGTTAGGTTCTTCAGTTCAGTAAGTTAGGTTCTTCAGTTCAGTACGTTACGTTCTTCAGTTCAGTACATTAGGTTCTTCAGTTCAGTACGTTAGGTTCTTCAGTTCAGTACGTTAGGTTCTTCAGTTCAGTACGTTAGGTTCTTCAGTTCAGTACGTGATGTTCTTCAGTTCAGTACGTTAGGTTATTCAGTTCAGTACGTTAGGCCCTGTTTAATGACACCAGATTCTCTATGGGCCCTGTTCAACGGCACTGATTCCCTATGGGCCCTGTTTAATGGCACCTTACTCCTCATTTTAGGCCCTGGGTCCAAGGCACTAAAGTGCATTCAGAAAGTATTACGACACATTGACTCTTCACATGTTGTTATGTTACAGCCTTATTAAAAACATGTTTAGAAAAAAAATTACACACAACACCCCATAATGACACATCAAAAACAGGTTTTTAGAAATGCTTGCAAATGTCTTAAAAAATGTAAAAACATAAATAGAAAATGTACATAGTATTCAGACCCTTTACTCAGTACTTTGTTGAAGCACCTTTAGCAGTGATTACAACCTCGAGTCATCTTGGGTATGACGCTACGATTTTGGGACACCTGTATTTGGATAGTTTCTCCCATTCTTCTCTGCAGATCCTCTCAAGCTCTGTCAGGTTGGATGGAGAGCGTTGCCGCACAGCTATTTTCAGATCTCTCCAGAGATGTTCGATCGGGTTCAAGTCCGGGATCTAGCTAGGCCACTCAAGGACATTCAGAGACTCGACCCGAAGCCACTCCTTCGTTATTTTGGCTGTGTGCTTAATGTCATTGTCCTGGTGGCAGGTGAACCTTCGCCCCAGTCGGAAGTCCTGAGCGCTCTGGAGCAGGTTTTTGTCAAGGATCTCTCTGTACTTTTCTCCGTTCATCTTTGCCTCAATCCTGACTATTCTCCCAGTCCCTGCCGCTGAAAAACATGATGCTGCCAAGGCCATGCTTCACCGTAGGGATGGTGCCAGGTTTCTTCCAGATGTGACGCTTGGCATTCAGGGCAAAGAGTTCAATCTTAGTTTCATCAGACCAGAGAATCTTGTTTCTCATTGTCTGAGAGTCTTTAGCTAGTACCTTTTGGCAAACTCCAAGTGGGCTGTCATGTGCCTTTTACTGAGGAATGGCTTCTGTCTGGCCAATCTACCATAAAGGCCTGATTGGTGGAGTGCTGCAGAGATGGTTGTCCTTCAGGAAGGTTCTCCCATCTCCACAGAGGAACTCTGGAGCGCTGTCAGAGTGACCATCTGGTTCTTCGTCACCTCCCTAACCAAGGCCAGCTCTAGGAAGAGTCTTGGTGGTTCCAAACTTCTTCCATTTTAGAATGATGGATGCCATTGTGTTCTTGGGGACCTTCAATGCTGCAGAAATGTTTTGGTATTCTTCCCCAGATCTGTGCCTTGACACAATCCTGTCTCGGAGCACTACGGTCAATTCCTTCAACCTCATGGCTTGGTTTTTGTTCTGGCATGCACTGTCACCTGTGGGACCTTAAATAGACAGGTGTGTGCCTTTCCAAATCGTTTCCAATCAATATACTTTACCACAGGTTTACTCAAATGGAGTGTTAGAACGATCTCAGGGAAAATCAATGGAAACAGCTCAATTTCAAGTCTCATAGCAAAGGGTCAGAATAACTATATAAATCAGGTATTTTGTTTTGAATTTAAGACATTTACAAAACAAATCTAAAATCCTCTTTTCGCTTTGTCATTATGGGGTATTGTGTAGATTCACGAGGAAAATATTGAATTTAATTCATTTTTAGAATAAGGCATTAACATAACAAATTGTGGAAAAAGTAAAGGGCTCTACATTCTTTCCGAAGGGAGCCATTTAGGATGCATATATTATGAAAGGGAACAATTCTCTACTACTGCAGCTGCATCTATAAAGGATATGATGTTCCTGCTGCTCTGATGTTCCAGCTGCTCTGATGTTCCAGCTGCTCTGATGTTCCTGCTGCTCTGATGTTCCAGCTGCTCTGATGTTCCAGCTGCTCTGATGTTCCAGCTGCTCTGATGTTCCTGCTGCTCTGATGTTCCTGCTGCTCTGATGTTCCAGCTGCTCTGATGTTCCTGCTGCTCTGATGTTCCTGCTGCTCTGATGTTCCTGCTGCTCTGATGTTCCAGCTGCTCTGATGTTCCAGCTGCTCTGATGTTCCTGCTGCTCTGATGTTCCTGCTGCTCTGATGTTCCAGCTGCTCTGATGTTCCAGCTGCTCTGATGTTCCTGCTGCTCTGATGTTCCAGCTGCTCTGATGTTCCAGCTGCTCTGATGTTCCAGCTGCTCTGATGTTCCTGCTGCTCTGATGTTCCAGCTGCTCTGATGTTCCAGCTGCTCTGATGTTCCTGCTGCTCTGATGTTCCTGCTGCTCTGATGTTCCAGCTGCTCTGATGTTCCTGCTGCTCTGATGTTCCAGCTGCTCTGATGTTCCTGCTGCTCTGATGTTCCAGCTGCTCTGATTTCCTGCTGCTCTGGTTTCCTGCTGCTCTGATGTTCCAGCTGCTCTGATGTTCCAGCTGCTCTGATATTCCAACTGTTCTGATGTTCCAGCTGCTCTGATTTCCTGCTGCTCTGGTTTCCTGCTGCTCTGATGTTCCTGCTGCTCTGATGTTCCAGCTGCTCTGATGTTCCAGCTGCTCTGATGTTCCAGCTGCTCTGATGTTCCAGCTGCTCTGATGTTCCTGCTGCTCTGATGTTCCAGCTGCTCTGATGTTCCTGCTGCTCTGATGTTCCAGCTGCTCTGATGTTCCAGCTGCTCTGCTGTTCCTGCTGCTCTGATGTTCCAGCTGCTCTGATGTTCCAGCTGCTCTGATGTTCCTGCTGCTCTGATGTTCCAGCTGCTCTGATGTTCCAGCTGCTCTGATGTTCCAGCTGCTCTGATGTTCCAGCTGCTCTGATGTTCCTGCTGCTCTGATGTTCCAGCTGCTCTGATGTTCCTGCTGCTCTGATGTTCCAGCTGCTCTGATGTTCCAGCTGCTCTGATGGTCCTGCTGCTCTGATGTTCCAGCTGCTCTGATTTCCTGCTGCTCTGGTTTCCTGCTGCTCTGATGTTCCAGCTGCTCTGATGTTCCTGCTGCTCTGATGTTCCAGCTGCTCTGATGTTCCAGCTGCTCTGATGTTCCTGCTGCTCTGATGTTCCAGCTGCTCTGATGTTCCAGCTGCTCTGATGTTCCAGCTGCTCTGATGTTCCTGCTGCTCTGATGTTCCTGCTGCTCTGATGTTCCAGCTGCTCTGATGTTCCAGCTGCTCTGATGTTCCAGCTGCTCTGATGTTCCAGCTGCTCTGATGTTCCTGCTGCTCTGATGTTCCAGCTGCTCTGATGTTCCTGCTGCTCTGATGTTCCAGCTGCTCTGATGTTCCAGCTGCTCTGATATTCCAACTGTTCTGATGTTCCAGCTGCTCTGATGTTCCTGCTGCTCTGATGTTCCTGCTGCTCTGATGTTCCAGCTGCTCTGATGTTCCTGCTGCTCTGATGTTCCTGCTGCTCTGATGTTCCAGCTGCTCTGATGTTCCAGCTGCTGAGATGTTCCAGCTGCTCTGATTTCCTGCTGCTCTGGTTTCCTGCTGCTCTGATGTTCCTGCTGCTCTGATGTTCCTGCTGCTCTGATGTTCCTGCTGCTCTGATGTTCCAGCTGCTCTGATGTTCCAGCTGCTCTGATGTTCCAGCTGCTGTGATTTCCTGCTGCTCTGGTTTCCTGCTGCTCTGATGTTCCAGCTGCTCTGATGTTCCTGCTGCTCTGATGTTCCAGCTGCTCTGATGTTCCAGCTGCTCTGATGTTCCAGCTGCTCTGATGTTCCTGCTGCTCTGATGTTCCAGCTGCTCTGATGTTCCAGCTGCTCTGATGTTCCTGCTGCTCTGATGTTCCAGCTGCTCTGATGTTCCTGCTGCTCTGATGTTCCTGCTGCTGTGATGTTCCAGCTGCTCTGATGTTCCTGCTGCTCTGATGTTCCTGCTGCTGTGATGTTCCAGCTGCTCTGATGTTCCAGCTGCTCTGATGTTCCTGCTGCTCTGATGTTCCTGCTGCTCTGATGTTCCTGCTGCTCTGATGTTCCTGCTGCTCTGATGTTCCAGCTGCTCTGATGTTCCTGCTGCTCTGATGTTCCTGCTGCTCTGATGTTCCAGCTGCTCTGATGTTCCTGCTGCTCTGATGTTCCAGCTGCTCTGATGTTCCTGCTGCTCTGATGTTCCTGCTGCTGTGATGTTCCAGCTGCTCTGATGTTCCAGCTGCTCTGATGTTCCAGCTGCTCTGATGTTCCTGCTGCTCTGATGTTCCAGCTGCTCTGATGTTCCTGCTGCTCTGATGTTCCTGCTGCTCTGATGTTCGAGCTGCTCTGATGTTCCAGCTGCTCTGATGTTCCAGCTGCCCTGATGTTCCAGCTGCTTGGATGTACCAGCTGCTCTGATGTTCCTGCTGCTCTGATGTTCCAGCTGCTCTGATGTTCCAGCTGCTCTGATGTTCCTGCTGCTCTGATGTTCCAGCTGCTCTGATGTTCCTGCTGCTCTGATGTTCCAGCTGCTCTGATGTTCCAGCTGCTCTGATGTTCCTGCTGCTCTGATGTTCCAGCTGCTCTGATGTTCCAGCTGCTCTGATGTTCCAGCTGCTCTGATGTTCCAGCTGCTCTGATGTTCCAGCTGCTCTGATGTTCCAGCTGCTCTGATATTCCAACTGTTCTGATGTTCCAGCTGCTCTGATTTCCTGCTGCTCTGGTTTCCTGCTGCTCTGATGTTCCAGCTGCTCTGATGTTCCAGCTGCTCTGATGTTCCAGCTGCTCTGATGTTCCAGCTGCTTGGATGTTCCAGCTGCTCTGATGTTCCAGCTGCTCTGATGTTACAGCTGCTCTGATGTTCCAGCTGCTCTGATGTTCCTGTTGCTCTGATGTTCCAGCTGCTCTGATGTTCCTGTTGCTCTGATGTTCCAGCTGCTCTGATGTTCCAGCTGCTCTGATGTTCCAGCTGCTCTGATGTTACAGCTGCTCTGATGTTCCAGCTGCTCTGATGTTCCAGCTGCTCTGATGTTCCAGCTGCTCTGATGTTCCTGCTGCTCTGATGTTCCTGCTGCTCTGATGTTCCAGCTGCTTGGATGTTCCAGCTGCTCTGATGTTCCAGCTGCTTGGATGTTCCAGCTGCTCGGATGTTCCAGCTGCTCTGATGTTCCAGCTGCTCGGATGTTCCAGCTGCTCTGATGTTCCAGCTGCTCGGATGTTCCAGCTGCTCTGATGTTCCAGCTGCTCTGATGTTCCAACTGTTCTGATGTTGCAGCTGCTCTGATGTTCCAGCTGCTCGGATGTTCCAGCTGCTCGGATGTTCCAGCTGCTCTGATGTCCCAGCTGCTCTGATGTTCCAGCTGCTCTGATGTTCCAGCTGCTCTGATGTTCCAGCTGCTCTGAAGTTCCAGCTGCTCTGATGTTCCAGCTGCTCTGATGTTCCTGCTGCTCTGATGTTCCAGCTGCTCTGATGTTCCTGCTGCTCTGATGTTCCAGCTGCTCTGATGTTCCTGCTGCTCTGATGTTCCAGCTGCTCTGATTTCCTGCTGCTCTGATGTTCCAGCTGCTCTGATGTTCCAGCTGCTCTGATGTTCCTGCTGCTCTGATGTTCCAGCTGCTCTGATGTTCCTGCTGCTCTGATGTTCCAGCTGCTCTGATTTCCTGCTGCTCTGGTTTCCTGCTGCTCTGATGTTCCAGCTGCTCTGATGTTCCTGCTGCTCTGATGTTCCTGCTGCTGTGATGTTCCAGCTGCTCTGATGTTCCTGCTGCTCTGATGTTCCTGCTGCTGTGATGTTCCAGCTGCTCTGATGTTCCAGCTGCTCTGATGTTCCTGCTGCTCTGATGTTCCTGCTGCTCTGATGTTCCTGCTGCTCTGATGTTCCTGCTGCTCTGATGTTCCTGCTGCTCTGATGTTCCTGCTGCTCTGATGTTCCAGCTGCTCTGATGTTCCAGCTGCTCTGATGTTCCTGCTGCTCTGATGTTCCAGCTGCTCTGATGTTCCTGCTGCTCTGATGTTCCAGCTGCTCTGATGTTCCAGCTGCTCTGATGTTCCTGCTGCTCTGATGTTCCAGCTGCTCTGATGTTCCAGCTGCTCTGATGTTCCAGCTGCTCTGATATTCCAACTGTTCTGATGTTCCAGCTGCTCTGATTTCCTGCTGCTCTGGTTTCCTGCTGCTCTGATGTTCCAGCTGCTCTGATGTTCCAGCTGCTCTGATGTTCCAGCTGCTCTGATGTTCCAGCTGCTCTGATGTTCCAGCTGCTCTGATGTTCCTGTTGCTCTGATGTTCCAGCTGCTCTGATGTTCCTGTTGCTCTGATGTTGCTGCTCTGATGTTCCAGCTGCTCTGATGTTTCTCTGATGTTCCTGCTTCTGATGTTCCAGCTGCTCTGATGTTCCAGCTGCTCTGATGTTCCAGCTGCTCTGATGTTCCAGCTGCTCTGATGTTCCAGCTGCTCTGATGTTCCAGCTGCTCTGATGTTCCAGCTGCTCTGATGTTCCAGCTGCTCTGATGTTCCTGCTGCTCTGATGTTCCAGCTGCTCTGATGTTCCAGCTGCTCTGATGTTCCAGCTGCTCTGATGTTCCAGCTGCTCGGATGTTCCAGCTGCTCTGATGTTCCAGCTGCTGCTGCTCTGATGTTCCAGCTGCTCTGATGTTCCAGCTGCTCTGATGTTCCGCTGCTCTGTTCCAGCTGCTCTGATGTTCCAGCTGCTCTGATGTTCCAGCTGTTCTGATGTTGCAGCTGCTCTGATGTTCCAGCTGCTCGGATGTTCCAGCTGCTCTGATGTTCCAGCTGCTCTGATGTTCCAGCTGCTCTGATGTTTGCTGCTCTGATTTCCTGCTGCTGATGTTCCAGCTGCTCTGATGTTCCAGCTGCTCTGATGTTCTGCTGCTCTGCTGCTCTGATGTTCCAGCTGCTCTGATGTTCCTGCTGCTCTGATGTTCCAGCTGCTCTGATGTTCCTGCTGCCTGATGCTGCTCTGATGTTCCTGCTGCTCTGATGTTCCATGTTCCTGCTCTGATGTTCCAGCTGCTCTGATGTTCCAGCTGCTCTGATGTTCCTGCTGCTCTGATGTTCCAGCTGCTCTGATGTTCCTGCTGCTCTGATGTTCCTGCTGCTCTGATGTTCCAGCTGCTCTGATGTTCCTGCTGCTCTGATGTTCCAGCTGCTCTGATGTTCCTGCTGCTCTGATGTTCCAGCTGCTCTGATGTTCCTGTTCCTGCTCTGGTGTTCCTGCTGCTCTGATGTTCCAGCTGCTCTGATGTTCCTGCTGCTCTGATGTTCCAGCTGCTCTGATGTTCCAGCTGCTCTGATGTTCCAGCTGCTCTGATGTTCCAGCTGCTCTGATGTTCCAGCTGCTCTGATGTTCCAGCTGCTCTGATGTTCCTGCTGCTCTGATGTTCCAGCTGCTCTGATGTTCCAGCTGCTCTGATGTTCCAGCTGCTCTGATGTTACAGCTGCTCTGATGTTCCAGCTGCTCTGATGTTCCAGCTGCTCTGATGTTCCAGCTGCTATGATGTTCCTGCTGCTCTGATGTTCCTGCTGCTCTGATGTTCCAGCTGCTCGGATGTTCCAGCTGCTCTGATGTTCCAGCTGCTCGGATGTTCCAACTGTTCTGATGTTGCAGCTGCTCTGATGTTCCAGCTGCTCGGATGTTCCAGCTGCTCTGATGTTCCTGCTGCTCTGATGTTCCTGCTGCTCTGATGTTCCTGCTGCTCTGATGTTCCTGCTGCTCTGATGTTCCTGCTGCTCTGATGTTCCTGCTGCTGTGATGTTCCAGCTGCTCTGATGTTCCTGCTGCTCTGATGTTCCAGCTGCTCTGATGTTCCTGCTGCTCTGATTTTCCTGCTGCTCTGATGTTCCAGCTGCTCTGATGTTCCAGCTGCTCTGATGTTCCAGCTGCTCTGATGTTCCAGCTGCTCGGATGTTCCAGCTGCTCTGATGTTCCAGCTGCTCTGATGTTACAGCTGCTCTGATGTTCCAGCTGCTCTGATGTTCCTGTTGCTCTGATGTTCCAGCTGCTCTGATGTTCCAGCTGCTCTGATGTTCCAGCTGCTCTGATGTTCCAGCTGCTCGGATGTTCCAGCTGCTCTGATGTTCCAGCTGCTTGGATGTTCCAGCTGCTCTGATGTTCCAGCTGCTCTGATGTTCCAACTGTTCTGATGTTGCAGCTGCTCTGATGTTCCAGCTGCTCGGATGTTCCAGCTGCTCTGATGTTCCAGCTGCTCTGATGTCCCAGCTGCTCTGATGTTCCAGCTGCTCTGATGTTCCAGCTGCTCTGATGTTCCAGCTGCTCTGAAGTTCCAGCTGCTCTGATGTTCCAGCTGCTCTGATGTTCCTGCTGCTCTGATGTTCCAGCTGCTCTGATGTTCCAGCTGCTCTGATGTTCCTGCTGCTCTGATGTTCCAGCTGCTCTGATGTTCCTGCTGCTCTGATGTTCCAGCTGCTCTGATTTCCTGCTGCTCTGATGTTCCAGCTGCTCTGATGTTCCAGCTGCTCTGATGTTCCAGCTGCTCTGATTTCCTGCTGCTCTGATGTTCCAGCTGCTCTGATGTTCCAGCTGCTCTGATGTTCCTGCTGCTCTGATGTTCCAGCTGCTCTGATGTTCCAGCTGCTCTGATTTCCTGCTGCTCTGGTTTCCTGCTGCTCTGATGTTCCAGCTGCTCTGATGTTCCTGCTGCTCTGATGTTCCTGCTGCTGTGATGTTCCAGCTGCTCTGATGTTCCTGCTGCTCTGATGTTCCTGCTGCTGTGATGTTCCAGCTGCTCTGATGTTCCTGCTGCTCTGATGTTCCTGCTGCTCTGATGTTCCTGCTGCTCTGATGTTCCTGCTGCTCTGATGTTCCTGCTGCTCTGATGTTCCAGCTGCTCTGATGTTCCTGCTGCTCTGATGTTCCTGCTGCTCTGATGTTCCAGCTGCTCTGATGTTCCTGCTGCTCTGATGTTCCAGCTGCTCTGATGTTCCTGCTGCTCTGATGTTCCTGCTGCTGTGATGTTCCAGCTGCTCTGATGTTCCAGCTACTCTGATGTTCCAGCTGCTCTGATGTTCCTGCTGCTCTGATGTTCCAGCTGCTCTGATGTTCCAGCTGCTCTGATGTTCCTGCTGCTCTGATGTTCCTGCTGCTCTGATGTTCCAGCTGCTCTGATGTTCCTGCTGCTCTGATGTTCCAGCTGCTCTGATTTCCTGCTGCTCTGATGTTCCAGCTGCTCTGATGTTCCAGCTGCTCTGATGTTCCGGCTGCTCTGATTTCCTGCTGCTCTGATGTTCCAGCTGCTCTGATGTTCCAGCTGCTCTGATGTTCCTGCTGCTCTGATGTTCCAGCTGCTCTGATGTTCCAGCTGCTCTGATTTCCTGCTGCTCTGGTTTCCTGCTGCTCTGATGTTCCAGCTGCTCTGATGTTCCTGCTGCTCTGATGTTCCTGCTGCTGTGATGTTCCAGCTGCTCTGATGTTCCTGCTGCTCTGATGTTCCTGCTGCTGTGATGTTCCAGCTGCTCTGATGTTCCTGCTGCTCTGATGTTCCTGCTGCTCTGATGTTCCTGCTGCTCTGATGTTCCTGCTGCTCTGATGTTCCTGCTGCTCTGATGTTCCAGCTGCTCTGATGTTCCTGCTGCTCTGATGTTCCTGCTGCTCTGATGTTCCAGCTGCTCTGATGTTCCTGCTGCTCTGATGTTCCAGCTGCTCTGATGTTCCTGCTGCTCTGATGTTCCTGCTGCTGTGATGTTCCAGCTGCTCTGATGTTCCAGCTACTCTGATGTTCCAGCTGCTCTGATGTTCCTGCTGCTCTGATGTTCCAGCTGCTCTGATGTTCCAGCTGCTCTGATGTTCCAGCTGCTCTGATGTTCCAGCTGCTCTGATGTTACAGCTGCTCTGATGTTACAGCTGCTCTGATGTTCCAGCTGCTCTGATGTTCCAGCTGCTATGATGTTCCTGCTGCTCTGATGTTCCTGCTGCTCTGATGTTCCAGCTGCTTGGATGTTCCTGCTGCTCTGATGTTCCTGCTGCTGTGATGTTCCAGCTGCTCTGATGTTCCTGCTGCTCTGATGTTCCAGCTGCTCTGATTTCCTGCTGCTCTGATGTTCCAGCTGCTCTGATGTTCCAGCTGCTCTGATGTTCCTGCTGCTCTGATGTTCCAGCTGCTCTGATGTTCCTGCTGCTCTGATGTTCCAGCTGCTCTGATTTCCTGCTGCTCTGGTTTCCTGCTGCTCTGATGTTCCAGCTGCTCTGATGTTCCTGCTGCTCTGATGTTCCTGCTGCTGTGATGTTCCAGCTGCTCTGATGTTCCTGCTGCTCTGATGTTCCTGCTGCTGTGATGTTCCAGCTGCTCTGATGTTCCAGCTGCTCTGATGTTCCTGCTGCTCTGATGATCCTGCTGCTCTGATGTTCCTGCTGCTCTGATGTTCCAGCTGCTCTGATGTTCCTGCTGCTCTGATGTTCCTGCTGCTCTGATGTTCCAGCTGCTCTGATGTTCCTGCTGCTCTGATGTTCCAGCTGCTCTGATGTTCCTGCTGCTCTGATGTTCCTGCTGCTGTGATGTTCCAGCTGCTCTGATGTTCCTGCTGCTCTGATGTTCATGCTACTCTGATGTTCCAGCTGCTCTGATGTTCCTGCTGCTCTGATGTTCCAGCTGCTCTGATGTTCCTGCTGCTCTGATGTTCCTGCTGCTCTGATGTTCCTGCTGCTCTGATGTTCCTGCTGCTCTGATGTTCCTGCTGCTCTGATGTTCCTGCTGCTGTGATGTTCCAGCTGCTCTGATGTTCCAGCTGCTCTGATGTTCCTGCTGCTCTGATGTTCCTGCTGCTCTGATGTTCCTGCTGCTCTGATGTTACAGCTGCTCTGATGTTCCTGTTGCTCTGATGTTCCAGCTGCTCTGATGTTCCTGCTGCTCTGATGTTCCTGCTGCTCTGATGTTCCTGTTGCTCTGATGTTCCAGCTGCTCTGATGTTCCAGCTGCTCTGATGTTCCAGCTGCTTGGATGTTCCAGCTGCTCTGATGTTCCAGCTGCTCTGATGTTACAGCTGCTCTGATGTTCCAGCTGCTCTGATGTTCCAGCTGCTCTGATGTTCCAGCTGCTCTGATGTTCCAGCTGCTCTGATGTTCCAGCTGCTCTGATGTTACAGCTGCTCTGATGTTCCAGCTGCTCTGATGTTCCTGCTGCTCTGATGTTCCAGCTGCTCTGATGTTCCTGCTGCTCTGATGTTCCAGCTGCTCTGATGTTCCAGCTGCTCTGATGTTCCAGCTGCTCTGATGTTCCTGCTGCTCTGATGTTCCTGCTGCTCTGATGTTCCAGCTGCTATGATGTTCCTGCTGCTCTGATGTTCCTGCTGCTCTGATGTTCCAGCTGCTTGGATGTTCCAGCTGCTCTGATGTTCCAGCTGCTTGGATGTTCCAACTGTTCTGATGTTGCAGCTGCTCGGATGTTCCAGCTGCTCTGATGTTCCAGCTGCTCTGATGTCCCAGCTGCTCTGATGTTCCAGCTGCTCTGATGTTCCAGCTGCTCTGATGTTCCAGCTGCTCTGAAGTTCCAGCTGCTCTGATGTTCCAGCTGCTCTGATGTTCCTGCTGCTCTGATGTTCCAGCTGCTCTGATGTTCCAGCTGCTCTGATGTTCCTGCTGCTCTGATGTTCCAGCTGCTCTGATGTTCCTGCTGCTCTGATGTTCCAGCTGCTCTGATGTTCCTGCTGCTCTGGTTTCCTGCTGCTCTGATGTTCCTGCTGCTCTGATGTTCCTGCTGCTCTGATGTTCCAGCTGCTCTGATGTTCCAGCTGCTCTGATGTTCCAGCTGCTCTGATGTTCCAGCTGCTCTGATGTTCCAGCTGCTCTGATGTTCCTGCTGCTCTGATGTTCCAGCTGCTCTGATGTTCCAGCTGCTCTGATGTTCCAGCTGCTCTGATGTTCCAGCTGCTGTGATGTTCCAGCTGCTGTGATGTTCCAGCTGCTCTGATGTTCCAGCTGCTCTGATGTTCCTGCTGCTCTGGTTTCCTGCTGCTCTGATGTTCCAGCTGCTCTGATGTTCCAGCTGCTCTGATGTTCCTGCTGCTCTGATGTTCCAGCTGCTCTGATGTTCCAGCTGCTCTGATGTTCCTGCTGCTCTGGTTTCCTGCTGCTCTGGTTTCCTAGCTGCTCTGGTTTCCTGCTGCTCTGATGTTCCAGCTGCTCTGATGTTCCAGCTGCTCTGATGTTCCTGCTGCTCTGGTTTCCTGCTGCTCTGATGTTCCAGCTGCTCTGATGTTCCAGCTGCTCTGATGTTCCTGCTGCTCTGATGTTCCAGCTGCTCTGATGTTCCAGCTGCTCTGATGTTCCTGCTGCTCTGATGTTCCAGCTGCTCTGATGTTCCAGCTGCTCTGATGTTCCAGCTGCTCTGATGTTCCTGCTGCTCTGATGTTCCTGCTGCTCTGATGTTCCAGCTGCTCTGATGTTCCAGCTGCTCTGATGTTCCAGCTGCTCTGATGTTCCAGCTGCTCTGATGTTCCTGCTGCTCTGATGTTCCAGCTGCTCTGATGTTCCTGCTGCTCTGATGTTCCAGCTGCTCTGATGTTCCTGTTGCTCTGATGTTCCAGCTGCTCTGATGTTCCAGCTGCTCTGATGTTCCAGCTGCTCTGATGTTCCTGCTGCTCTGATGTTCCAGCTGCTCTGATGTTCCTGTTGCTCTGATGTTCCAGCTGCTCTGATGTTCCAGCTGCTCTGATGTTCCTGCTGCTCTGATGTTCCAGCTGCTCTGATGTTCCTGTTGCTCTGATGTTCCAGCTGCTCTGATGTTCCAGCTGCTCTGATGTTCCTGCTGCTCTGATGTTCCTGTTGCTCTGATGTTCCAGCTGCTCTGATGTTCCAGCTGCTCTGATGTTCCAGCTGCTCTGATGTTCCTGCTGCTCTGATGTTCCAGCTGCTCTGATGTTCCTGCTGCTCTGATGTTCCTGCTGCTCTGATGTTCCAGCTGCTCTGATGTTCCTGCTGCTCTGATGTTCCTGTTGCTCTGATGTTCCAGCTGCTCTGATGTTCCAGCTGCTCTGATGTTCCTGCTGCTCTGATGTTCCAGCTGCTCTGATGTTCCAGCTGCTCTGATGTTCCTGCTGCTCTGATGTTCCTGCTGCTGTGATGTTCCAGCTGCTCTGATGTTCCTGCTGCTCTGATGTTCCTGCTGCTCTGATGTTCCAGCTGCTCTGATGTTCCAGCTGCTCTGATGTTCCAGCTGCTCTGATGTTCCAGCTGCTCTGATGTTCCAGCTGCTCTGATGTTCCTGTTGCTCTGATGTTCCAGCTGCTCTGATGTTCCAGCTGCTCTGATGTTCCTGCTGCTCTGATGTTCCTGTTGCTCTGATGTTCCAGCTGCTCTGATGTTCCAGCTGCTCTGATGTTCCAGCTGCTCTGATGTTCCTGCTGCTCTGATGTTCCAGCTGCTCTGATGTTCCTGCTGCTCTGATGTTCCTGCTGCTCTGATGTTCCAGCTGCTCTGATGTTCCTGCTGCTCTGATGTTCCTGTTGCTCTGATGTTCCAGCTGCTCTGATGTTCCAGCTGCTCTGATGTTCCTGCTGCTCTGATGTTCCAGCTGCTCTGATGTTCCAGCTGCTCTGATGTTCCTGCTGCTCTGATGTTCCTGCTGCTGTGATGTTCCAGCTGCTCTGATGTTCCTGCTGCTCTGATGTTCCTGCTGCTCTGATGTTCCAGCTGCTCTGATGTTCCAGCTGCTCTGATGTTCCAGCTGCTCTGATGTTCCAGCTGCTCTGATGTTCCTGTTGCTCTGATGTTCCAGCTGCTCTGATGTTCCTGCTGCTCTGATCCAATCAAATTGTGTAGGTCACATATTTAATGTTATTGTGGGTGCATGGAAATGTTTCTGTTCCTATGTCTCAAAAAGTGCAGTTCAATTCACAAGACTAAACAAAATTCTCAAAGTAAAACAACGGAATTAAGAAATACAGTGGGGGGAAAAAGTATTTAGTCAGCCACCAATTGTGCAAATTCACCCACTTAAAAAGATGAGAGAGGCCTGTAATTTTCATCATAGGTACACTTCAATTATGACAGACAAAATGAGAAAAAAAATTCAGAATGAATTTATTTGCAGATTATGGTGGAAAATAAGTATTTGGTGAATAAACAAAAGTTTATCTCAATACTTTGTTATATACCCTTTGTTGGCAATGACAGAGGTCAAACGTTTTCTGTAAGTCTTCACAAGGTTTTCACACACTGTTGCTGGTATTTTGGCTCATTCCTCCATGCAGATCTCCTCTAGAACAGTGATGTTTTGGGGCTGTTGCTGGGCAACACGGACTTTCAACTCCCTCCAAAGATTTTCTATGGGGTTGAGATCTGGAGACTGGCTAGGCCACTCCAGGACCTTGAAATGCTTCTTACGAAGCCGCTCCTTCATTGTCCGGGCGGTGTGTTTGGGATCATTGTCATGCTGAAAGACCCAGCCACGTTTCATCTTCAATGCCCTTGCTGATGGAAGGAGGTTTTCACTCAAAATCTCATGTTACATGGCCCCATTCAGGGGGACACGTCTGGCACTGCAGGATTTGAGTCCCTGGTGGCGTAGTGTGTTACTGATAGTAGGCTTTGTTACTTTGGTCCCAGCTCTCTGCAGGTCATTCACTATGTCCCCCCTTGTGGTTCTGGGATTTTTGCTCACCATTCTTGTGATCATTTTGACCCCACGGGGTGAGATCTTGCGTGGAGCCCCAGATCAAGGTAGATTATCAGTGGTCTTGTATGTCTTCCATTTCCTAACAATTTCTCCCACAGTTGATTTCTTCAAACCAAGCTGCTTACCTATTGCAGATTCAGTCTTCCCAGCCTGGTGCAGGTCTACAATTTTGTTTCTGGTGTCCTTTGACAGCTCTTTGGTCTTGGCCATAGTGGAGTTTGTAGTGTGACTGTTTGAGGTTGTGGACAGGTGTCTTTTATACTGATAACAAGTTCAAACAGGTGCCATTAATACAGGTAACGAGTGGAGGACAGAGGAGCCTCTTAAAGAAGAAGTTACAGGTCTGTGAGAGCCAGAAATCTTGCCTGTTTGTAGGTGACCAAATACTTATTTTCCACCATAATTTGCAAATAAATTCATTAAAAAATCCTACAATGTGATTTTCTGGATTTGTTTTTATCATTTTGTCTGGCATAGTTGTAGTGTACCTATGGTGAACATTACAGGCCTCTCTCATATTTTTAAGTGGGAGAACTTGCACAATTGGTGGCTGACTAAATACTTTTTTGCCCCACTGTATATCAATAATTGGACGAGTAATGTCGGAGTGGAATTAACTAAAATACAGAAGAATACAGTATGTACATACAAAATGAGGAAAACAGTATGCAAACATTATTAAAGTGACCAGTGATTCCATGTCTGTGTACATAGGGCAGCGGCCTTTATTAAGGTTCACGGCCGGGTACTGGGTGGAGGCCGGCTAGTGATGGCTATTTAACAATCGAATGGCCTTGAAATAGCTGTTTTTCAGTCTATCGGTCCCAGCATCAATGCAGCGGTACTGATCTCGCCTTCTGAACGATACCGGGGTGAACAGGCCATGGCTCGGGTGATTGATGTCATTGATCATCTTTTTGGCCTTCCTGTGACATCGGGTGCTTTAAGTGTCCTGGAAGGCAGGCAGTGTACCCCCGATGATGAGTTTGCAGACCACACCACCCTCTGGAGAGCCTTGCGGTACCAGGAGGTGATACAGCCTCTCTCAATGGAACATCTGTAGCAGTTTCTGAGGGTCTTAGGGGCCAAGCCAAATGTATTCAGCCTCCTGAGGTTGAAGAGGCGCTGTTGCATCTCTCCACTGCGGCCCTGTTGATGTGGATGATCGTCTCCTGAATTCAACGATCACCTCCTTCATTTTGTTGACATTGAGGAAGGGGTTATTCTCCTGGTACCACTACGCCAGGGCCCTCACCTCTTCCCTGAAGGCTCGTCATTGTTGGTAATCAGGCCTACTACCGTTGTGTCTTCTGCAAACTTTATAATTGAGTTGGAGGCGTGGCCAATCAGTGAACAGGGAGTACAGGAGATGGCTGAGCTCATACCCTTGTGGGCAACTGTGTTGAGGATCAGCGTGGCGGAGGTGTTTTTGCTTACCTTCACCACCTGGAAGTCCAGGACCCAGTTCACAGCGCTGGAATCAGACCCAGGGCCCAAGATTGTGTGCAAATTGAAGTGGGTCTAGTGGTGTCAGGTAAGGTGGAGGGTATATGATCCTTAACTAGCCTCTCAAAGCACTTCATGATGACAGTAGTGAGTGCTATGTGGCGATAGTCATTTAGTTCAGTTACCTTTGCTTTCTTTGGTACAGGAACAATGGTGGGCATCTTGATTGAATATGTCTGTAAATATTCCAACCAGCTGGTCTGCGTATTCTCTGAGGACGTGGCTAGAGATGCCTTCTGGGTGGGCAGCCTTGCGAGGTTGAACTCACGTCTGCCACAAAGAACGAGAGCCCATAGTCGTAGGGAGCTGGCTGCATAGGTGGCACTGTGTTATCCTCAAAGAAAGTGTTTAGCTTGTCCAGGAACAAGATGTCGATGGCTTCCCTTTGTAATCTGTGATTGTCTGGAGTCCCTGCCACATAAGCCTAGTGTCTGAGCCATTGAATTTCGACTCCACTTTGTCTCTCTACTGACATTTTTCCTGTTTGGATGACGCAAGTGCACTGTGTGGATTCAACCATATTCCCAGTCACATTGCCGTGGTTAAATATGATGTTTCGTCATTTCAGTTTTGCGCGAATGCTGCCATCTATCCATGATTTTTGGATTGGGTAGGTTTTAATACTCACAGTGGGAACAACATCCACTATAAAATTCCTGATGAACTCTGTAACGCTGAATGAGTGAATGGGTGTGGAGTCAGGCGCAGAGAGCAAAGGATGGGTGTGGAGTCATATGCAGAGAGTAAAGGATGGGTGTGGAGTCAGGCGCAGAGAGCAAAGGATGGGTGTGGAGTCAGGCACAGAGAGCAAAGGATGGGTGTGGAGTCAGGCACAGAGAGCAAAGGATGGGTGTGGAGTCAGGCACAGAGAGCAAAGGATGGGTGTGGAGTCAGGCACAGAGAGCAAAGGATGGGTGTGGGTCAGGCACAGAGAGCAAAGGAGTCAGGGCAGAGAGCAAAGGAGAGTCAGCAAAGGATGGGTGTGGAGTCAGGCGCAGAGAGCAAAGGATGGGTGTGGAGTCAGGCGCAGAGAGTAAAGGATGGGTGTGGAGTCAGGCGCAGAGAGCAAAGGATGGGTGTGGAGTCAGGCGCAGAGAGCAAAGGATGGGTGTGGAGTCAGGCAGAGAGCAAAGGATGGGTGTGGAGTCAGCAAAGGATGGGTGTGGAGTCAGGCGCAGAGAGTAAAGGATGGTGTGGAGTCAGGCGCAGAGAGCAAAGGATGGGTGTGGAGTCAGGCACAGAGAGCAAAGGATGGGTGTGGAGTCAGGCACAGAGAGCAAAGGATGGGTGTGGAGTCAGGCACAGAGAGCAAAGGATGGGTGTGGAGTCAGGCGCAGAGAGTAAAGGATGGGTGTGGAGTCAGGCGCAGAGAGTAAAGGATGGGTGTGGAGTCAGGCACAGAGAGCAAAGGATGGGTGTGGAGTGAAAGGATGGGTGTGGAGTCAGGCGCAGAGAGCAAAGGATGGGTGTTAAGCAAAGGATGGGTGTGGAGTCAGGCGCAGAGAGCAAAGGATGGGTGTGGAGTCAGGCACAGAGAGCAAAGGATGGGTGTGGAGTCAGGCACAGAGAGCAAAGGATGGGTGTGGAGTCAGGCACAGAGAGTAAAGGATGGGTGTGGAGTCAGGAACAGAGAGCAAAGGATGGGTGAAAAAACACGCTTTAATCAAAAAGAACAAAATAGTATTACCCAACACAGGTGTAACTATTACTACAATAAGTACCCTGGTAAAATACCAGGACAGCGAGAAAACCCAACAAAACACTAACACCTCTCACAAATACAGAAGAACAAGCCCGCACAAACAGAAGCGGGCTAAACGAACTTAAATAACACCACCCTAACAACCAAACAAGGAACAGGTGAAAACAATTAGACAAAACCAAACGACCACGGAACAAAGGATCGGTGGCAGCTAGTAGACCGGCGATCGCCGAGCGCCACCCGAACAAGAAGGGGAGACACCTTTGGTAATATTCGTGCCAACGTCAATGTTAATGTTATTCTCAGAGGTAACCCGGAACATATCCCAGTCTAAGAGATGTATTCTATCACAGTGCCATGCGTTTTGTCACCAAAGCCCCATATACTACCCACTACTGTCACCCGTATGCTCTCATTGGCTGGCCCTCACTACATATTTGTCGCTAAACCCACTGGCTCCAGGTGATCTATAAGTCATTGCTAGGTAAAGCCCCACCTTATCTCAGCTCACTAGTCACCATAGCAACACCCACCCATAGCACGTGCTCCAGCAGGTACAGTTGAAGTCAGAGGTACACTTAGGTTGGAGTCCAGAAGATGTTCAAATGTTCATAAATGACCAGCATGGTCGAATAATAATAAGGCAGAACAGTTGAAACTGGAGCAGCAGCACAGCCAGGTGGACTGGGGACAGCAAGGAGTCATCATGTCAGGTAGTCCTGGGGCATGGTCCTAGGGCTCAGGTCCTCCGAGAGAGAGAAAGAGAGAAAGAGAGAATTAGAGAGAGCACACTTAAATTCACACAGGACACCGAATAGGACAGAAGAAGTACTCCAGATATAAGAAACTGACCCCATCCCCCCGACACATAAACTACTGCAGCATAAATACTGGAGGCTGAGACAGGAGGGGTCAGGAGACACTGTGGCCCCATCCGAGGACACCCCCGGACAGGGCCAAACAGGCAGGATATAACCCCACCCACTTTGCCAAAGCACAGCCCCCACACCACTAGAGGGATATCTTCAACCACCAACTTACCATCCTGAGACAAGGCTGAGTATAGCCCACAAAGATCTCCGCCACGGCACAACCCAAGGGGGTGGCCAACCCAGACAGGATGACCACATCAGTGAATCAACCCACTCAGGTGACGCACCCCCTCATGGACGGTATGAGAGAGCCCCAGTAAGCCAGTGACTCAGCCCCTGCAATAGGGTTAGAGGCAGAGAATCCCAGTGGAAAGAGGGGAACCGGCCAGGCAGAGACAGCAAGGGCGGTTCATTGCTCCAGAGCCTTTCCGTTCACCTTCCCACTCCTGGGCCAGACTACACTCAATCATATGACCCACTGAAGAGATGAGTCTTCAGTAAGGACTTAAAGGTTGAGACCGAGTTTGCGTCTCTGACATGGGTAGGTAGACCGTTCCATAAATATGGAGCTCTATAGGAGAAAGCCCTGCCTCCAGCTGTTTGCTTAGAAATTCTAGGGACAATTAGGAGGCCTGCGTCTTGTGACCATAGCGTACGTGTAGGTATGTACGGCAGGACCAAATCAGAGAGATAGGTAGGAGCAAGCCCATGTAATGCTTTGTAGGTTAGCAGTAAAACCTTGAAATCAGCCCTTGCTTTGACAGGAAGCCTGTGTAGGGAGGCTAGCACTGGAGTAGTATGATCACATTTTTTGGTTCTAGTCAGGATTCTAGCAGCCGTATTTAGCACTAACTGAAGTTTATTTAGTGCTTTATCCGGGTAGCCGGAAAGTAGAGCATTGCAGTAGTCTGACCTAGAAGTGACAAAAGCATGGATATATTTTCTGCATCATTTTTGGACAGAAAGTTTCTGATTTTTGCAATGTTACGTAAATGGAAAAAAGCGGTCCTTGAAATGGTCTTGATATGTTCTTCAAAAAAGCAAGGAGGAAGCTGCTGCTCCAAAACTGCCATAAAAAAAATCCAAACTGTGGTTTGCAACTGCACATGGGAACAAAGATCATACTTTTTGGTGAAATGTCCTCTGGTCTGACGAAACAAAAATAGAACTGTTTGGCCATAATGACTTTTTCCACCACTGCTGATTGTTGACAATATTAGCCTGAAATATATTATCACTTGTGAATTATGCCCAGCATAAGAAACAGTGCCTTTTTTCCTCTCAACTTTTTCTACTTATAATAGGACACCTCATGTAGCCTAGCCCATAGCCCAGCACAGGGGATATAGGCTATATATTTTGTGCCAATCTGTCACTTTAAAAGCATTCAATGGTCTTATAGTCTCTCCATTTGAATTTTATGTTTATGTCATAAGGTGTATGCACCAATTTGTAAGTCGCTCTGGATAAGAGCGTCTGCTAAATGACTTAAATGTAATGATGTAAATGTAATGTTTATTGTAGTATAGCAGAATTCAATATAATTCCAATGCAATCATTTCACAAAAATTGTGCCCCCTCAAAGATTTCAACTGTCGCTTTATCCTGCCACTGGGTCTGAGACACCAAGAGCCTTTCCTCTTCTGCACCAGTACAAGCCCACTGTGACAGATCACTGTATCAGCCCACTGTGACAGATTACTGTACCAGCCCACTGGGTCTGAGACACGAAGAGCCTTTCCTCTTCTGCACCAGTACCAGCCCACTGTGACAGATCACTGTACCAGCCCACTGGGTCTGAGACACGAAGAGCCTTTCCTCTTCTGCACCAGTACTAGCCCACTGTGACAGATCACTGTACCAGCCCACTGAGTGAAGAGCCTTTCCTCTTCTGCACCAGTACCAGCCCACTGTGACAGATCACTGTACCAGCCCACTGTGACAGATCACTGTACCAGCCCACTGGGTCTGACACAAAGAGACTGTGACAGCCCACTGTGACAGATCACTGTACCAGCCCACTGGGTCTGAGACACCAAGAGCCTTTCCTCTTCTGCACCAGTACCAGCCCACTGTGACAGATCACTGTACCAGCCCACTGTGACAGATCACTGTACCAGCCCACTGGGTCTGAGACACCAATAGCCTTTCCTCTTCTGCACCAGTACCAGCCCACTGTGAAAGATCACTGTACCAGCCCACTGTGACAGATCACTGTACCAGCCCACTGGGTCTGAGACACGCAGAGCCTTTCCTCTTCTGCACCAGTACCAGCCCACTGTGACAGATCACTGTACCAGCCCACTGGGTCTGAGACACGAAGAGCCTTTCCTCTTCTGCACCAGTACTAGCCCACTGTGACAGATCACTGTACCAGCCCACTGTGACAGATCACCAGCCCACTGTGACAGATCAGTACCAGCCCACTGTACCAGCCCACTGTGACAGCCCACTGTGACAGACACGGTACCAGCCCACTGTGACAGATCACTGTACCAGCCCACTGTGACAGATCACTGTACCAGCCCACTGTACCAGCCCACTGTGACAGATCACTGTAGCCCACTGTACCAGGCCACTGGGATCACTGTACCAGCCCACTGGGTCTGAGACACCAAGAGCCTTTCCTCTTCTGCACCAGTACCAGCCCACTGTGACAGATCACTGTACAAGCACACTGTGACAGATCACTGTACCAGCCCACTGTGACAGATCACTGTACCAGCCCACTGGGTACCAGCCCACTGTGACAGCCCACTGTGACAGATCACTGTACCAGCCCACTGGGTCTGAGACACCAAGAGCCTTTCCTCTTCTGCACCAGTACCAGCCCACTGTGACAGATCACTGTACCAGCCCACTGGGTCTGAGACACCAAGAGCCTTTCCTCTTCTGCACCAGACAGCCCACTGTGACAGATCACTGTACCAGCCCACTGTGACAGATCACTGTACCAGCCCACTGTACCAGCCCACTGTGACAGATCACTGTACCAGCCCACTGTACCACTGTACCAGCCCACTGTGACAGATCACTGTACCAGCCCACTGTACCAGCCCACTGTGACAGATCACTGTACCAGCCCACTGTGGACAGATCACTGTACCAGTCCACTGTACCCCACTGTGACAGATCACTGTACCAGCCCACTGGGTCTGAGACACCAAAGAGCCTTTCCTCTTCTGCACCAGCCCACTGTGACAGATCACTGTACCAGCCCACTGGGTCTGAGACACCAAGAGCCTTTCCTCTTCTGCACCAGTACAGCCCACTGTGACAGATCACTGTACCAGCCCACTGTGACAGATCACTGTACCAGCCCACTGGGTCTGAGACACAAAGAGCCTTTCCACTGTGACAGCCCACTGTGACAGATCACTGTACCAGCCCACTGGGTCTGAGACACCAAGAGCCTTTCCTCTTCTGCACCAGTACCAGCCCACTGTGACAGATCACTGTACCAGCCCACTGGGTCTGAGACACCAAGAGCCTTTCCTCTTCTGCACCAGTACCAGCCCACTGTGACAGATCACTGTACCAGCCCACTGTGACAGATCACTGTACCAGCCCACTGGGTCTGAGAAAGAGCCTTTCCACTTGACAGCCCACTGACAGATCACTGTACCAGCCCACTGGGTCTGAGACACCAAGAGCCTTTCCTCTTCTGCACCAGTACCAGCCCACTGTGACAGATCACTGTACCAGCCCACTGGGTCTGAGACACCAAGAGCCTTTCCTCTTCTGCACCAGTACCAGCCCACTGTGACAGATCACTGTACCAGCCCACTGTGACAGATCACTGTACCAGCCCACTGTGACAGAGCCTTTCCACTGTGACAGCCCACTGTGACAGATCACTGTACCAGCCCACCGGGTCTGAGACACCAAGAGCCTTTCCTCTTCTGCACCAGTACCAGCCCACTGTGACAGATCACTGTACCAGCCCACTGGGTCTGAGACACCAAGAGCCTTTCCTCTTCTGCACCAGTACCAGCCCACTGTGACAGATCACTGTACCAGCCCACTGGGTCTGAGACACGAAGAGCCTTTCCTCTTCTGCACCAGTACCAGCCCACTGTGACAGATCACTGTACCAGCCCACTGTGACAGCCCACTGTGACAGATCACTGTACCAGCCCACTGTAACAGCCCACTGTGACAGCCCACTGTGACAGATCACGGTACCAGCCCACTGTACCAGCCCACTGTGACAGATCACTGTACCAGCCCACTGTACCAGCCCACTGTGACAGATCACTGTACCAGCCCACTGGGTCTGAGACACCAGAGAGCACACACAAGAGCAGATCTTTCCACTGTGACAGCCCACCAGCCCACTGTGACAGATCACTGTACCAGCCCACTGGGTCTGAGACACCAAGAGCCTTTCCTCTTCTGCACCAGTACAAGCCCACTGTGACAGATCACTGTACCAGCCCACTGTGACAGATCACTGTACCAGCCCACTGGGTCTGAGACACGAAGAGCCTTTCCACTGTGACAGCCCACTGTGACAGATCACTGTACCAGCCCACTGGGTGACAGATCACTTTCCCAGCCCACCTGTACAGCCCACTGTGACAGATCACTGTACCAGCCCACTGGGTCTGAGACACCAAGAGCCTTTCCTCCTCTGCACCAGTACCAGCCCACTGTGACAGATCACTGTACCAGCCCACTGGGTCTGAGACACCAAGAGCCTTTCCTCTTCTGCACCAGTACCAGCCCACTGTGACAGATCACTGTACCAGCCCACTGTACCAGCCCACTGTGACAGATCACTGTACCAGCCCACTGTACCAGCCCACTGTGACAGATCACTGTACCAGCCCACTGTGACAGATCACTGTGACCAGCCCACTGTGACAGATCACTGTACCAGCCCACTGTACCAGCCCACTGTGACAGCCCACTGTGACAGATCACTGTACCAGCCCACTGGGTCTGAGACACAAAGAGCCTTTCCTCTTCTGCACCAGTACAAGCCCACTGTGACAGATCACTGTACCAGCACACTGTGACAGATCACTGTACCAGCCCACTGTGACAGATCACTGTACCAGCCCACTGTGACAGATCACTGTACCAGCCCACTGGGTCTGAGACACCAAGAGCCTTTCCTCTTCTGCACCAGTACCAGCCCACTGTGACAGATCACTGTACCAGCCCACTGTGACAGATCACTGTACCAGCCCACTGTGACAGATCACTGTACCAGCCCACTGTGACAGCCCACTGTGACAGATCACGGTACCAGCCCACTGTACCAGCCCACTGTGACAGATCACTGTACCAGCCCACTGTGACAGATCACTGTACCAGCCCACTGTACCAGCCCACTGTGACAGATCACTGTACCAGCCCACTGGGTCTGAGACACCAAGAGCCTTTCCTCTTCTGCACCAGTACAAGCCCACTGTGACAGATCACTGTACCAGCCCACTGTGACAGATCACTGTACCAGCCCACTGTGACAGATCACTGTCTGAGACACAAAGAGCCTTTCCACTGTGACAGCCCACTGTGACAGATCACTGTACCAGCCCACTGGGTCTGAGAAACCAAGAGCCTTTCCTCTTCTGCACCAGTACCAGCCCACTGTGACAGATCACTGTACCAGCCCACTGGGTCTGAGACACCAAGAGCCTTTCCTCTTCTGCACCAGTACTAGCCCACTGTGACAGATCATTGTACCAGCCCACTGTGACAGATCACTGTACCAGCCCACTGTACCAGCCCACTGTGACAGATCATACCAGCCCACTGTACCAGCCCACTGACAGCCCACTGTGACAGATCACGGAGACACCAGCCCACTGTGAGATCACTTCCTCTTCTGTACCACCACTGTACCAGCCCACTGTGACAGATCACTGTACCAGCCCACTGGGTCTGAGACACCAAGAGCCTTTCCTCTTCTGCACCAGTACCAGCCCACTGTGACAGATCACTGTACCAGCCCACTGTGACAGATCACTTTCCTCCAGCCCACTGTACCAGCCCACTGTGACAGATCACTGTACCAGCCCACTGGGTACCAGCCCCACTGTGACAGCCCACTGTGACAGATCACGGTACCAGCCCACTGGGTACCAGACCCACTTTCCTCTTCTGCACCAGTACCAGCCCACTGTGACAGATCACTGTACCAGCCCACTGGGTCTGAGACACCAAGAGCCTTTCCTCTTCTGCACCAGTACAAGCCCACTGTGACAGATCACTGTACCAGCCCACTGTGACAGATCACTGTACCAGCCCACTGTGACAGCCCACTGTGACAGATCACTGTACCAGCCCACTGGGTCTGAGACACCAAGAGCCTTTCCTCTTCTGCACCAGTACCAGCCCACTGTGACAGATCACTGTACCAGCCCACTGGGTCTGAGACACCAAGAGCCTTTCCTCTTCTGCACCAGTACCAGCCCACTGTGACAGATCACTGTACCAGCCCACTGGGTCTGAGACACAAAGAGCCTTTCCACTGTGACAGCCCACTGTGACAGATCACTGTACCAGACACGAAGAGCCTTTCCTCTTCTGCACCAGTACCAGCCCACTGTGACAGATCACTGTACCAGCCCACCAAGAGCCTTTCCTCTTCTGCACCAGTACCAGCCCACTGTGACAGATCACTGTACCAGTCCACTGGGTCTGAGACACGAAGAGCCTTTCTTCTTCTGCACCAGTACCAGCCCACTGTGACAGATCACTGTACCAGCCCACTGTACCAGCCCACTGTGACAGATCACTGTACCAGCCCACTGTACCAGCCCACTGTGACAGCCCACTGTGACAGCCCACTGTACCAGCCCACTGTACCAGCCCACTGTGACAGATCACTGTACCAGCCCATCACCAGGCCACCAGCCCACTGTACCAGCCCACTGTGACAGATCACTGTACCAGCCCACTGTGACAGATCACTTTACCAGCCCACTGTGACAGATCACTGTACCAGCCCACTGTGACAGATCACTGTACCAGCCCACCAGATCACTGTACCAGCCCACTGGGTCTGAGACACCAGAGCCTTTCCTCTTCTGCACCAGTACAAGCCCACTGTGACAGATCACTGTACCAGCCCACTGTGACAGATCACTGTACCAGCCCACTGGGTCTGAGACACAAGAGCCTTTCCACTGTGACAGCCCACTGTGACAGATCACTGTACCAGCCCACTGGGTCTGAGAAACCAAGAGCCTTTCCTCTTCTGCACCAGTACCAGCCCACTGTGACATATCACTGTACCAGCCCACTGGGTCTGAGACACCAAGAGCCTTTCCTCTTCTGCACCAGTACCAGCCCACTGTGACAGATCACTGTACCAGCCCACTGGGTCTGAGACACCAAGAGCCTTTCCTCTTCTGCACCAGTACCAGCCCACTGTGACAGATCACTGTACCAGCCCACTGTACCAGCCCACTGTGACAGCCCACTGTGACAGATCACGGTACCAGCCCACTGTGACAGATCACTGTACCAGCCCACTGTGACAGATCACTGTACCAGCCCACTGTACCAGCCCACTGTGACAAATCACTGTACCAGCCCACTGTACCAGGCCACTGTGACAGATCACTGTACCAGCCCACTGGGTCTGAGACACCAAGAGCCTTTCCTCTTCTGCACCAGTACAAGCCCACTGTGACAGATCACTGTACCAGCACACTGTGACAGATCACTGTACCAGCCCACTGTGACAGATCACTGTACCAGCCCACTGTGACAGATCACTGTACCAGCCCACTGGGTCTGAGACACCAAGAGCCTTTCCTCTTCTGCACCAGTACCAGCCCACTGTGACAGATCATTGTACCAGCCCACTGTGACAGATCACTGTACCAGCCCACTGTACCAGCCCACTGTGACAGATCACGGTACCAGCCCACTGTGACAGATCACTGTACCAGCCCACTGTGACAGATCACTGTACCAGCCCACTGTACCAGCCCACTGTGACAGATCACTGTACCAGCCCACTGTACCAGGCCACTGTGACAGATCACTGTACCAGCCCACTGGGTCTGAGACACCAAGAGCCTTTCCTCTTCTGCACCAGTACAAGCCCACTGTGACAGATCACTGTACCAGCACACTGTGACAGATCACTGTACCAGCCCACTGTGACAGATCACTGTACCAGCCCACTGTGACAGATCACTGTACCAGCCCACTGGGTCTGAGACACCAAGAGCCTTTCCTCTTCTGCACCAGTACAAGCCCACTGTGACAGATCACTGTACCAGCCCACTGTGACAGATCACTGTACCAGCCCACTGGGTCTGAGACACAAAGAGCCTTTCCACTGTGACAGCCCACTGTGACAGATCACTGTACCAGCCCACTGGGTCTGAGAAACCAAGAGCCTTTCCTCTTCTGCACCAGTACCAGCCCACTGTGACAGATCACTGTACCAGCCCACTGGGTCTGAGACACCAAGAGCCTTTCCTCTTCTGCACCAGTACCAGCCCACTGTGACAGATCACTGTACCAGCCCACTGGGTCTGAGACACCAAGAGCCTTTCCTCTTCTGCACCAGTACCAGCCCACTGTGACAGATCATTGTACCAGCCCACTGTGACAGATCACTGTACCAGCCCACTGTACCAGCCCACTGTGACAGCCCACTGTGACAGATCACGGTACCAGCCCACTGTGACAGATCACTGTACCAGCCCACTGTGACAGATCACTGTACCAGCCCACTGTACCAGCCCACTGTGACAAATCACTGTACCAGCCCACTGTACCAGGCCACTGTGACAGATCACTGTACCAGCCCACTGGGTCTGAGACACCAAGAGCCTTTCCTCTTCTGCACCAGTACAAGCCCACTGTGACAGATCACTGTACCAGCACACTGTGACAGATCACTGTACCAGCCCACTGTGACAGATCACTGTACCAGCCCACTGTGACAGATCACTGTACCAGCCCACTGGGTCTGAGACACCAAGAGCCTTTCCTCTTCTGCACCAGTACTAGCCCACTGTGACAGATCATTGTACCAGCCCACTGTGACAGATCACTGTACCAGCCCACTGTACCAGCCCACTGTGACAGATCACTGTACCAGCCCACTGTACCAGCCCACTGTGACAGCCCACTGTGACAGATCACGGTACCAGCCCACTGTACCAGCCCACTGTGACAGATCACTGTACCAGCCCACTGTGACAGATCACTGTACCAGCCCACTGGGTCTGAGACACCAAGAGCCTTTCCTCTTCTGCACCAGTACAAGCCCACTGTGACAGATCACTGTACCAGCACACTGTGACAGATCACTGTACCAGCCCACTGTGACAGATCACTGTACCAGCCCACTGTGACAGATCACTGTACAAGCCCACTGGGTCTGAGACACCAAGAGCCTTTCCTCTTCTGCACCAGTACAAGCCCACTGTGACAGATCACTGTACCAGCCCACTGTGACAGATCACTGTACCAGCCCACTGGGTCTGAGACACAAAGAGCCTTTCCACTGTGACAGCCCACTGTGTGACAGATCACTGTACCAGCCCACTGGGTCTGAGAAACCAAGAGCCTTTCCTCTTCTGCACCAGTACCAGCCCACTGTGACAGATCACTGTACCAGCCCACTGGGTCTGAGACACCAAGAGCCTTTCCTCTTCTGCACCAGTACCAGCCCACTGTGACAGATCACTGTACCAGCCCACTGGGTCTGAGACACCAAGAGCCTTTCCTCTTCTGCACCAGTACCAGCCCACTGTGACAGATCATTGTACCAGCCCACTGTGACAGATCACTGTACCAACCCACTGTACCAGCCCACTGTGACAGCCCACTGTGACAGATCACGGTACCAGCCCACTGTGACAGATCACTGTACCAGCCCACTGTGACAGATCACTGTACCAGCCACTGTACCAGCCCACTGTGACAAATCACTGTACCAGCCCACTGTACCAGGCCACTGTGACAGATCACTGTACCAGCCCACTGGGTCTGAGACACCAAGAGCCTTTCCTCTTCTGCACCAGTACAAGCCCACTGTGACAGATCACTGTACCAGCACACTGTGACAGATCACTGTACCAGCCCACTGTGACAGATCACTGTACCAGCCCACTGTGACAGATCACTGTACCAGCCCACTGGGTCTGAGACACCAAGAGCCTTTCCTCTTCTGCACCAGTACAAGCCCACTGTGACAGATCACTGTACCAGCCCACTGTGACAGATCACTGTACCAGCCCACTGCGTCTGAGACACAAAGAGCCTTTCCACTGTGACAGCCCACTGTGACAGATCACTGTACCAGCCCACTGGGTCTGAGAAACCAAGAGCCTTTCCTCTTCTGCACCAGTACAGCCCACTGTGACAGATCACTGTGCCAGCCCACTGGGTCTGAGACACCAGAGCCTTTCCTCTTCTGCACCAGTACCAGCCCACTGTGACAGATCACTGTACCAGCCCACTGGGTCTGAGACACCAAGAGCCTTTCCTCTTCTGCACCAGTACCAGCCCACTGTGACAGATCATTGTACCAGCCCACTGTGACAGATCACTGTACCAGCCCACTGTACCAGCCCACTGTACCAGCCCACTGTGACAGATCACTGTACCAGCCCACTGGTACAGTGGGCTGTCACAGTGAGCTGGGTACAGTGAGCTGGTACAGTGGGCTGTCAAGAGCTGGTACAGTGAGCTTACAGTGGGCTGTCTGCAGTGGGCTGGTACAGTGGGCTGTCACAGTGGGCTGTCACAATGGGCTGGTACAGTGGGCTGTCACAGTGGGCTGGTACAGTGGGCTGGTACAGTGGGCTGCAGTGGGCTGTCACAGTGGGCTGGTACAGTGGGCTGTCACAGTGGGCTGGTACAGTTGGCTGTCACAGTGGGCTGTCACAGTGGGCTGTCACAGTGGGCTGGTACAGTGGCCTGGTACGGTTGGCTGTCAGTGGTCTGACATGGTGGACTGTCAGTGGGCTGAGCATGGTGGACTGTCAGTGGTCTGACATGGTGGACTGTCAGTGGCCTGGCATGGTGGACTGTCAGTGGCCTGGCATGGTGGACTGTCAGTGGGCTGACATGGTGGACTGTCAGTGGCCTGGCATGGTGGACTGTCAGTGGCCTGACATGGTGGACTGTCAGTGGGCTGACATGGTGGACTGTCAGTGGGCTGACATGGTGGACTGTCAGTGGGCTGACATGGTGGACTGTCAGTGGGCTGACATGGTGGACTGTCAGTGGGCTGACATGGTGGACTGTCAGTGCGCTGACATGGTGGACTGTCAGTGGGCTGACATGGTGGACTGTCAGTGGGCTGACATGGTGGACTGTCAGTGGCCTGACATGGTGGACTGTCAGTGGGCTGACATGGTGGACTGTCAGTGGGCTGTCAGTGACTTGGTATGGTGGACTGTCAGTGGCCTGGTACGGTTGGCTGTCAGTGGTCTGGTACGGTGGACTGTCAGTGGCCTGACATGGTGGACTGTCAGTGGCCTGACATGGTGGACTGTCAGTGGCCTGACATGGTGGACTGTCAGTGGGCTGACATGGTGGACTGTCAGTGGGCTGACATGGTGGACTGTCAGTGGGCTGTCAGTGACTTGGTACGGTGGACTGTCAGTGGTCTGGTACGGTGGACTGTCAGTGGCCTGACATGGTGGACTGTCAGTGGCCTGACATGGTGGACTGTCAGTGGCCAGCATGGTGGACTGTCAGTGGGCTGACATGGTGGACTGTCAGTGGCCTGGCATGGTGGACTGTCAGTGGGCTGACATGGTGGACTGTCAGTGGGCTGACATGGTGGACTGTCAGTGGCCTGACATGGTGGACTGTCAGTGGGCTGACATGTTGGACTGTCAGTGGCCTGACATGGTGGACTGTCAGTGGGCTGACATGGTGGACTGTCAGTGGGCTGACATGGTGGACTGTCAGTGGGCTGACATGGTGGACTGTCAGTGGGCTGACATGGTGGACTGTCAGTGGGCTGTCAGTGACTTGGTATGGTGGACTGTCAGTGGCCTGACACGGTGGACTGTCAGTGGTCTGGTACGGTGGACTGTCAGTGGCCTGACATGGTGGACTGTCAGTGGCCTGGTACGGTGGACTGTCAGTGGCCTGACACGGTGGACTGTCAGTGGCCTGGTACGGTGGACTGTCAGTGGCCTGACACGGTGGACTGTCAGTGGCCTGGTACGGTGGACTGTCAGTGGCCTGGTACAGTGGACTGTCAGTGGCCTGACATGGTGGACTGTCAGTGGCTGACACGGTGGACTGTCAGTGGCCTGACACGGTGGACTGTCAGTGGCCTGACACGGTGGACTGTCAGTGGCCTGACATGGTGGACTGTCAGTGGCCTGGTACAGTGGACTGTCAGTGGCCTGACATGGTGGACTGTCAGTGGCCTGACACGGTGGACTGTCCAGTGGCCTGACATGGTGGACTGTCAGTGGCCTGACATGGTGGACTGTCAGTGGGCTGGTACGTGTGGACTGTCAGTGGCCTGACATGGTGGACTGTCAGTGGCCTGACATGGTGGACTGTCAGTGGCCTGGCACGGTGGACTGTCAGTGGGCTGTCAGTGACTTGGTATGGTGGACTGTCAGTGGCCTGGTATGGTTGGCTGTCAGTGGGCTGTCAGTAGACTGTCGGTTGCCTGGTAGGGTGGACTGTCAGTGGGCTGTCAGTGACCTGGTACGGTGTGCTGTCAGTGGCCTGGCACGGTGTGCTGTCAGTGGCCTGGCACGGTGGGCTGTCAGTGGCCTGGCACGGTGGGCTGTCAGTGGGCTGTCAGTGGCCTGGCACGGTGGGCTGTCAGTGGCCTGGCACAGTGGGCTGTCAGTGGGCTGTCAGTGGGCTGTCAGTGGGCTGTCAGTGGCCTGGCACGGTGGGCTGTCAGTGGGCTGTCAGTGGGCTGTCAGTGGGCTGTCAGTAGACTGTCGGTTGCCTGGTAGGGTAGACTTTCAGTGGGCTGTCAGTGACCTGGTACGGTGTGCTGTCAGTGGCCTGGCACGGTGGGCTGTCAGTGGCCTGGCACGGTGGGCTGTCAGTGGCCTGGCACGGTGGGCTGTCAGTGGGCTGTCAGTGGGCTGTCAGTGGCCTGGCACGGTGGGCTGTCAGTGGGCTGTCAGTGGCCTGGCACGGTGGGCTGTCAGTGGCCTGGCACGGTAGGCTGTCAGTGGGCTGCCAGTGGCCTGGCACGGTGGGCTGTCAGTGGGCTGTCAGTGGGCTGTCAGTGGGCTGTCAGTGGCCTGGCACGGTGGGCTGTCAGTGGGTTGTCAGTGGGCTGTCAGTGGGCTGTCAGTGGGCTGTCAGTGGCCTGGCACGGGGGCTGTCAGTGGGCTGTCAGTGGCCTGGCACGGTGGGCTGTCAGTGGGCTGTCAGTGGGCTGTCAGTGGGCTGTCAGTGGCCTGGCACGGTGGGCTGTCAGTGGGCTGTCAGTGGGCTGTCAGTGGGCTGTCAGTGGGCTGTCAGTGGCCTGGCACGGTGGGCTGTCAGTGGGTTGTCAGTGGGCTGTCAGTGGGCTGTCAGTGGGCTGTCAGTGGCCTGGCACGGTGGGCTGTCAGTGGGCTGTCAGTGGGCTGTCAGTGGTTAATAACAAGCCTTGCTTTCTGGCCTTGCTTAACTGACAGGCATTGATGTCTCTACCTAGCCGGTTCCCCTCTCGCCTCTGGGATTCTCTGCCTCTAACCCTATTAAATTGGCTGAGTCACTGGCTTACTGGTGCTCTTCCATGCCATCCCTAGGAGGGGTACGTCACTTGAGTGGGTTGAGTCACTGAAGTGATCTTTCTGTCTGGATTGGCACCTCCCCTTGGGTTGTGCCGTGGCGGAGATCTTTGTGGGCTATAGTCAGCCTTGTCTCAGGATGGTAAGTTGGTGGTTGAAGATATCCCTCTAGTGGTGTGGCGGCTGTGCTTTGGCAAAGTGGGTGGAGTTATATCCTGCCTGTTTGGCCCTGTCTGGGGGTATCGTCGGATGGGGCCACAGTATCTCCTGACCCCCACTGTCTCAGCCTCCAGTATTTATGCTGCAGTAGTGTGTGGGAGGGGGGCTAGGGTCGGTTTGTTATATCTGGAGTACTTCTCCTGTCTTTTCTGGTGTCCTGTGTGAATTTAACTATGCTCTCTCTAATTTCTCACTCACTCACTCACTCACTCACTCACTCACTCACTCACTCACTCACTCACTCACTCACTCACTCACTCACTCTCAGGACCTGAGCCCAGTCCGTTTAAAAAGTGGGAGACCTCTTACACTTCAGTGTTGTGATGGAAAATGCTTGGAGCATATAATTAAAAAAGTATTGTCAGATATTATTCATCCTAATCAGACAGATTTTTTTACATGGACAAAACATTGGAGATAATATAAGACAAGTACTGGAAACAATGGAACTATGAAATATCGGGGACACCAGGCCTGGTTTTCATAGCTGATTTTGAAAAGGCTTTTGATAAAGTACGACTATATATAAATGCATATTTCAATTTGGGGAATAAAATAAAATGTATGTATATTAACCCTAGGTGTAAAATAGTAAATAATGGCTACATCTCAGAAAGTTTTAAACTCTTTAGAGGAGTTAAACAAGGTTGTCCACTATCGACATATCTCTTTATTATTGCCATCGAAATGTTTGCTGTTAAAATTAGATCAAACAATAATATGAAGGGATTAGAATTCCGTGGCTTAAAACCAAATGTATCCGTGTACACTGATGATTCATGCAAATGTTACATTACCGTGTAGTTTACCGATTAAATGGTCTGACGGAGATGTGGACATATTCTGTACACAAATCGCAAAAAGAAAGAAATGATCTCACTCAATACATTTTTATAGAAAGTTAGCAAAAATAGATAAGATCTTGCTGCCATGGAAAGGAAAATACCTGTCTATTTGTGGAAAAATTACCCTGATTAACTCTTTAGTCATATCACAGTTTACCCTGATTAACTATTTAGTCATATCCCAGTTTACCCTGATTAACTCTTTAGTCATATCACAGTTTACCCTGATTAACTCTTTAGTCATATCCTAGTTTACCCTGATTAACTCTTTTGTCATATCACAGTTTACCCTGATTAACTCTTTAGTCATATCACAGTTTACCCTGATGAACTCTTTAGTCATATCACAGTTTACCTTTTTGCTTATGGTTTTGCCTACACCTAGTGACCTGCTGTCACGAGTCCGACCGAGGTGTTTCCCCTTCCCGGGCGGTTGGCGCTCGGCGGTCGTCATCACCGGCCTATTAGCTGCCACTGATTGTTTTTCCTCTCCCTCCTTGTATGTTTAGTGGTAGCACCTGTTCATGTGTAATCAGTAAATTAGTTTGTCTTTATTAGA
The DNA here is from genome assembly GCF_023373465.1 of Oncorhynchus keta. NCBI lineage: Eukaryota > Metazoa > Chordata > Actinopteri > Salmoniformes > Salmonidae > Oncorhynchus > Oncorhynchus keta. Next base: position 122,097 of record NW_026279655.1, read on the forward strand.
CAGCCGGCCCGCCTGGTTGTTGTGCGGGATTATTTCAGTGTAACCTTCGGCTCTGTTGTAGAGGTACGTGTTAGTGCCTTAAATTTACTTTTTCCGTTGTACATTCTCATTCCCTGTGTTTGGGGCCGTTACTATTGTGAGCACCCTGTGGTGCGTTGGCGCTATTAAAGACGCACAGCTTTGCACTCACTGTCTCCTGCGTTTGACTCCACACACCTACGACACCTGAAGTGTTACAGAATCCCGCACCTAAATCAAATTGAATGGAGTCAGCAGGAGCAGCAGCCAACCCTCTCCCATCGATGGAGGAATGGGTTCTCCACCACACCACCGTTCTCCATCGGATCGGATCCGCGATGGATCAAGTGATGGAGAGAATGGACCGATGGGAGAGGAGTGGTCTCCTCTCTCCACCTTCGGCACCCCGACTCCGGACTCCCCATCACTCGACTCCAGCACCCTCCGTCTGACACTACCGAGGGCTTATGATGGGAGCGGCGGGTTGCCAGGGGTTTCTGCTTCAGCTGGAGCTATACCTGGCCACCGTTAGACCCACTCCCTCAGGAGCGGAGAGGGTGAGTGTCCTCATCTCCTGCCTCACGGGTCGTGCTCTGGAGTGGGCGAACGCAGTCTGGAATGGCCCAGACTCAGCGGGAGCACTACCCAGAGTTTTCCTGCCGCTTCCGTGCCGTGTTTGATCACCCTCTAGACGGCCGAGCGGTGGGAGAACGACTTTTTCATCTCAGGCAGGAGAGGAGGAGCGCCCAGGATTACGCGCTGGAGTTCCGGACCTTGGCAGCCGGATCTGGGTGGAACGACAGGGCCCTTATGGACCACTACAGGTGTAGTCTCCGAGAGGGCGTCCGCCGGGAGTTAGCGTGTCGGGACACCACTCTGTCACTGGATCAGCTGGTTGACATGTCCATTCGACTGGACAATCTGCTGGCTGCCCGCGGGCGTTCAGAGAGGGTCCTGTGCGTTCCACCACCCAGCCCCTCCGCTCCCATTCCGATGGAGTTGGGAGGGGCTGCGCGAGGGGTACCGGAGGAGGAGGCCTTCCCTGCACCAACTGTGGTCGGAGAGGACACACGTCTGATCGGTGCTGGGGGGTCCGTCTGGGAGTAGAGATGGCAGGCGGAACGCTTCTCGGTCACCCCAGGTGAGTCAGCATCAGACTCACCCAGAATCCCTTGTTGGCCATATGTTTGTCTTAATCTCTTTCCTTCACTTTTTTCCCTCTTCCCAGCATAGGGCGCTAGTCGATTCAGGCGCAGCTGGGAACTTTATGGATCGCGGACTCGCCCTTAAGTTAGGGGTTCCGCTGGTGCCGATAGATTCTCCTTTCCCCGTGCACTCCCTAGATAGCCGGCCATTAGGGTCAGGGATGGTCGGGGAGACCACGGTCCCACTGGACATGGTGACGCAGGGGAATCATAGGGAGCGTATCAGTTTTTATTATTGATTCGCCTGCGTTTCCAGTGGTGCTGGGGACTCCTGGCTGGCCCGGCACAATCCTAAAATTTCGTGGAGACAAGGGGTTCTCCAGGGTGGTCAGAGGAGTGTTCTGGAAGGTGTTTGGGAGTTTCCATCGGTGCCACGTCGGTGGAAGTCCAGACCAGGGTTCCACGGTGTGCATTCCCCCGAGTATGCCGATTTGGCAATCGCTTTCAGTAAAGTGAAAGCGACTAAATTACCACCTTATCGACCGGGAAGGGATTGTACGATAGATCTCCAGGTAGACGCTGCGCTTCCCAAGAGTCATGTGTACCCGCTGTCCCAGGAGGGACGTTGGCAATGGAGACATATGTCACGGAGTCGCTGGGACAGGGGGTACATTCGGCCCTCCATTTCACCCGTCTCAAGTTTCTTTTTGTGAGGAAAAAGGAGGGAGGTTTGCGTCCGTGTATCGATTATAGAGGTCTAAACGCCATCACAGTGGGGTATAGTTACCCTCTACCTCTCATCGCTACGGCGGTGGAATCGTTCCACGGAGCGCAGTTCTTCACAAAACTGGATCTCAGGAGCGCGTATAGTCTGGTGCGTATTCGGAAGGGAGACGAGTGGAAAACCGCATTTAGTACTACATCCGGCCACTATGAGTACCTCGTCATGCCGTATGGATTAAAGAATGCTCAGCCGTTTTCCAATCCTTTGTAGACGAGATTCTCAGGGACCTGTGCGGGCAGGGAGTGGTTGTTTATATCGATGACATTCTGATCTACTCGGCCACTCACACCGCGCATGTGTCTCTGGTGCGCAAAGTGCTTGGAAGACTGCTGGAGCATGACCTATACGTCAAGGCTGAGAAATGCGTGTTCTCTAAACGAGCCGTCTCTTTTCTGGGATATCGCATTTCCACCTCGGGGGTGGTGATGGAGGGTGACCGCATTAGGGCCGTGCGTAGTGGCCGACTCCAACCACGGTAAAGGAGGTGCAGCGGTTTTGGGTTTTGCCAACTACTACCGGAGGTTTATCCGGGGTTTTGGCCAGATAGCGGCTCCCATTACCTCACTGCTGGGGGGGGCCCGGTGCGGTGCAGTGGTCAGCACAGGCGGACAGAGCATTCAACAAGTTGAAGGCGCTGTTCACTGATGCGCCCGTGTTGGCGCATCCGGATCCCTCTCTAGCATTCATAGGGAGGTGGACGCGTCCGAGGCTGGGGTGGGTGCCGTGCTATCACAGCGCTCGGGTACGCCACCAAAACTCCGCCCCTGCGCTTTCTTCTCAAGGAAGCTCAGCCCAGCGGAGCGTAACTATGATGTGGGGACCGGGAGTTGCTAGCGGTGGTTAGAGCTCTGAAGGTGTGGAGACACTGGCTTGAGGGGGCTAAGCACCCTTTTCTCATCTGGACCGACCACCAGAATCTGGAGTATATTCGGGCTGCAAGGAGACTTAACCCACGTCAGGCAAGGTGGGCCATATTCTTCACCCGGTTCCGGTTTACTTTGTCTTATAGACCGGGCTCCCAGAACGTGAAGGCTGACGCACTGTCCCGCCTTTACGACACCGAGGATGGGTCCACCGAACCTACTCCCCATCCTTCCCGCCTCTAAGCTGGTAGCCCCAGTGGTATGGGAGGTGGACTCGGACATCGAGCGGGCGTTACGGGCTGAACCCGCGCCTCCTCAGTGTCCAGCGGGGCGAAGGTACGTGCCGCTTGATGTTCGGGACAAGCTGATTCGGTGGGCTCACGTCCTACCCTCCTCGGGTCACCCTGGGGTGACGAGGACAGTGGGGAGCCTTCAGGGGAGGTATTGGTGGCCTACGTTGGTTAAGGACGTGGGTTATGTCTCCTCTTGCTCAGTGTGCGCTCAGAGTAAGGCTCCTAGGCACCTTCCTAGAGGGAAGCTACAACCCCTCCCCGTTCCACAGCGGCCATGGTCACATCTGTCCATAGATTTCCTGACCGATCTTCCGCCGTCTCAGGGAACACCGCGGTTCTAGTGATTGTGGATCGGTTTTCTAAGTCCTGCCGTCTCCTCCCGTTGCCCGGTATCCCTACAGCCCTGCAGACTGCGGAGGCATTATTTACCCATGTCTTTCGGCACTACGGGGTGCCGGAGGACATCGTTTCTGATCGGGGCCCCCAATTCACGTCTCGGGTATGGAGAGCGTTCATGGAACGCTTGGGGGTCTCTGTCAGCCTGACCTCCGGTTATCACCCCGAGAGTAATGGGCAGGTGGAGAGATTGAACCAGGAGGTGGGTAGGTTTCTGCGGTCGTATTGCCAGGATCGGCCAGGGGAGTGGGCACGATACATTCCCTGGGCTGAAATGGCTCAGAACTCACTACGCCACTCCTCTACTAACGTGTCCCCTTTTCAGTGTGTGTTGGGATACCAGCCGGTCCTGGCACCATGGCATCCGAGCCAGACCGAGGCTCCTGCGGTGGAGGAATGGGTACAGCGCTCCAAGGAGACCTGGAGGGCCGTCCAGGAATCTCTACGACAAGCGAGTGGACGGCAGAAGAGGAGTGCTGACCGCCACCGCAGTGAGGCCCCGTGTTTGTACCGGGGGACAGGGTCTGGCTCTCGACCCGAAACCTACCTCTCCGCTTGCCCTGCCCGGAAGCTGGGTCCGCAGTGTGTAGGGCCCTTTAAAGTCCTGAGGAGAATGGCGAGGTGTGTTATCGATTACAACTCCCTTCCTATTATCGTATTAACCCCTCGTTTCATGTGTCTCTCCTCAGGCCGGTGGTAGCTGGTCCCCTGCAGGACAGTGAGGTACCGGAGGTCCCTCCCCCCCCTCTGGACATCGAGGGGACCCCGGCGTACACGGTCCGGGCCATTCTGGACTCAAGACGCCGGGTGAGGGGCCTGCAGTACCTCGTGGACTGGGAGGGGTACGGTCCGGAGGAGAGGTGCTGGGTACCGGTGAGGGACATCTTGGATCCATCCATGTTGAGGGATTTCCATCGCCTCCATCCGGATCGCCCTGCACCTCGTCCTCCGGGGCGACCTCGAGGCCGGTGTCGGCGCGCTGCGGGAGCCGCGCGTCAGGAGGGGGTACTGTCACGAGTCCGACCGAGGGTGTTTCCCCTTCCCGGGCGGTTGGCGCTCGGCGGTCGTCATCACCGGCCTATTAGCTGCCACTGATTGTTTTTCCTCTCCCTCCTTGTATGTTTAGTGGTAGCACCTGTTCATGTGTAATCAGTAAATTAGTTTGTCTTTATTAGACAGCCGGCCCGCCTGGTTGTTGTGCGGGATTATTTCAGTGTAACCTTCGGCTCTGTTGTAGAGGTACGTGTTAGTGCCTGGTCGATTTACTTTTCCGTTGTACATTCTCATTCCCTGTGTTTGGGGCGTTACTATTGTGAGCACCCTGTGGTGCGTTGGCGCTATTAAAGACGCACAGCTTTGCACTCACTGTCTCCTGCGTTTGACTCCCACACCTACGACACCTGAAGTGTTACACCTGCTTTTTAAATTATATGAACACTAAATATTCAATTTTATTTGGAATGGCAAACCAGACAAAATTAAAAGGGCCTATTTATATGAAAAATTTGAATTCGGAGGGCAGAAATGATTAAATATTAAAGCTTTAGACCTCTCACTAAAGGCATCAGTCATACAAAAGTTATACTTAAATCCAAACTGGTTCTCTTGTAAATTGGTAGGAATGTCTCGTCCTGTTCAAGAATGGCCTTTTCCCCTTTATTCAGATTACAACCTGCTCACTTTTTGGTTATTTGAAGATGAAATATTCTCCCAAATATTGTTATTTTTTAAACAAGCCTTAGAAAGTTGGTTGCAATTTCAGTTTAAACCACCTGAAAATACATTTTTATAGGAAAAAAAAGGTTCCATAAGAATCTTGTCTAAAGTAGTGCACTATATAGGGAATATGGTTCTATAGGGCTTTGATCTAAAGTAGTGCACTATGTAGGGAATAGGGTGCCATTTGAGCCTCCACCAGGTAATAGCTAATCAGAGGGACACTAAAAATGGCTTAAATCAGTCTACTTATTCAGATTATTGGACTGTGACTGCACCCTATTCCCTACATAGTGCACTACTATTATAGGCCCTGATACAAAGCAGTGCAAGAGATAGATGGGAGGGGTTGAATGGAGCTGAAGGGACTGGATGCTGTTGAGAGATAGATGGGAGGGTTGAATGGAGCTGAAGGACTGGATGCTGTTGAGAGATAGATGGGAGGGTTGAATGGAGCTGAAGGGACTGGATGGTGTTGAGAGATAGATGGGAGGGTTGAATGGAGCTGAAGGGTGGGACTGGATGGTGTTGAGAGATAGATGGGAGGGGTTGAATGGAGCTGAAGGGTGGGACTGGATGGTGTTGAGAGATAGATGGGAGAGGTTGAATGGAGCTGAAGGGTGGGACTGGATGGTGTTGAGAGATAGATGGGAGAGGTTGAATGGAGCTGAAGGGTGGGACTGGATGGTGTTGAGAGATAGATGGGAGAGGTTGAATGGAGCTGAAGGGTGGGACTGGATGGTGTTGAGAGATAGATGGGAGGGGTTGAATGGAGCTGAAGGGTGGGACTGGATGGTGTTGAGAGATAGATGGGAGGGGTTGAATGGAGCTGAAGGGACTGGATGGTGTTGAGATATAGATGGGAGGGGTTGAATGGAGCTGAAGGGACTGGATGGTGTTGAGAGATAGATGGGAGGGTTGAATGGAGCTGAAGGGACTGGATGGTGTTGAGAGATAGATGGGAGGGGTTGAATGGAGCTGAAGGGTGGGACTGTATGGTGTTGAGAGATAGATGGGAGGGGTTGAATGGAGCTGAAGGGTGGGACTGGATGATGTTGAGAGATAGATGGGAGGGTTGAATGGAGCTGAAGGGACTGGATGGTGTTGAGAGATAGATGGGAGGGTTGAATGGAGCTGAAGGGACTGGATGGTGTTGAGAGATAGATGGGAGAGGTTGAATGGAGCTGAAGGGTGGGACTGGATGGTGTTGAGAGATAGATGGGAGGGGTTGAATGGAGCTGAAGGGTGGGACTGGATGGTGTTGAGAGATAGATGGGAGGGGTTAAATGGAGGTGAAGGGACTGCATGGTGTTGAGATATAGATGGGAGGGTTGAATGGAGCTGAAGGGTGGGACTGGATGGTGTTGAGAGATAGATGGGAGGGGGTTGAATGGAGCTGAAGGGTGGGACTGGATGGTGTTGAGAGATAGATGGGAGGGTTGAATGGAGCTGAAGGGTGGGACTGGATGGTGTTGAGAGATAGATGGGAGGGGTTGAATGGAGCTGAAGGGTGGGACTGGATGGTGTTGAGAGATAGATGGGAGGGGCTGAATGGAGCTGAAGGGACTGGATGGTGTTGAGAGATAGATGGGAGGTTGAATGGAGCTGAAGGGTGGGACTAATAACAAGAGGGTGAAGGTGGTGGGAATGATAACAAGATAACCAATGTACAACATACGGGGTCTGTAAAATATACAGGTTCAGAAATGTTGTGAAATAGCACAGTTACAAATAGAAATCAAACTGGATGGACATCAGCAATAGAGGAAGGCCTAAAGACAAACGAAATAGAACTATTGTAAAATAGATTGTGTCTGTAAAATGTGTATAAGATGTATAAACTGAAGATAGAAGCCTAAGTGTTATTGTTTATTAGTTTACTCCAATTGGGGAAGGGTGGTAGGGTTTGGGGGAATAATAAAGGTATATTCTAACAAAAGGTATGTATATCTATATAGGTATGTGTAAGTATATATGTGTATATGTATGTGGGTATGTGTATGTATATATGTGTGTATGTACATCTATATAGGTATGTATATGTGAAAATGTATGCATATGTGTATGTATATGGATATATATATTTACCAAAGAAAGATATGGGGGATTGGAAATGATGCAGACAATTACAATGATGGACACAGCACTCTTACCTCAATATTAAACTGATCTCTACTATTTTTGCTTCTTTTTGACCATGTTACTCAGAATTGTTTTGATATTGAGATAATGCTAATGTGGCGACGATAAAATGCATCAATTAACATCACTTGTACTGCATAACGTTTAATTAACGTCCTTCTGTAGCTCAGTTGGTAGAGCATGGCGCTTGTAACGCCAGGGTAGTGGGTTCGATTCCCGGGACACGCATACGTAGAATGTATGCACACATGACTAAGTCGCTTTGGATAAAAGCGTCTGCTAAATGGCATATATTATATTATTATATTAATTACAGTCTACGTAAGTCTTTGTATGTTGTCTCGCTAGACACACCCATTGATGATCAGTGTTCTCATGTCCATATTTCACAGTAAAAGGAAGACTGCTGGCTGAATGGAACATGTAAGGAAGACTGCTGGCTGTATGGAACATGTAAGGAAGACTGCTGGCTGAATGGAACATGTAAGGAAGACTGCTGGCTGGATGGAACATGTAAGGAAGACTGCTGGCTGAATGGAACATGTAAGGAAGACTGCTGGCTGGATGGAACATGTAAGGAAGACTGCTGGCTGGATGGAACATGTAAGGAAGACTGCTGGCTGGATGGAACATGTAAGGAAGACTGCTGGCTGGATGGAACATGTAAGGAAGACTGCTGGCTGTATGGAACATGTAAGGAAGACTGCTGGCTGTATGGAACATGTAAGGAAGACTGCTGGCTGGATGGAACATGTAAGGAAGACTGCTGGCTGGATGGAACATGTAAGGAAGACTGCTGGCTGTATGGAACATGTAAGGAAGACTGCTGGCTGGATGGAACATGTAAGGAAGACTGCTGGCTGGATGGAACATGTAAGGAAGACTGCTGGCTGGATGGAACATGTAAGGAAGACTGCTGGCTGGATGGAACATGTAAGGAAGACTGCTGGCTGGATGGAACATGTAAGGAAGACTGCTGGCTGTATGGAACATGTAAGGAAGACTGCTGGCTGGATGGAACATGTAAGGAAGACTGCTGGCTGGATGGAACATGTAAGGAAGACTGCTGGCTGTATGGAACATGTAAGGAAGACTGCTGGCTGGATGGAACATGTAAGGAAGACTGCTGGCTGAATGGAACATGTAAGGAAGACTGCTGGCTGAATGGAACATGTAAGGAAGACTGCTGGCTGGATGGAACATGTAAGGAAGACTGCTGGCTGAATGGAACATGTAAGGAAGACTGCTGGCTGAATGGAACATGTAAGGAAGACTGCTGGCTGAATGGAACATGTAAGGAAGACTGCTGGCTGAATGGAACATGTAAGGAAGACTGCTGGCTGGATGGAACATGTAAGGAAGACTGCTGGCTGGATGGAACATGTAAGGAAGACTGCTGGCTGAATGGAACATGTAAGGAAGACTGCTGGCTGAATGGAACATGTAAGGAAGACTGCTGGCTGAATGGAACATGTAAGGAAGACTGCTGGCTGGATGGAACATGTAAGGAAGACTGCTGGCTGTATGGAACATGTAAGGAAGACTGCTGGCTGTATGGAACATGTAAGGAAGACTGCTGGCTGTATGGAACATGTAAGGAAGACTGCTGGCTGTATGGAACATGTAAGGAAGACTGCTGGCTGAATGGAACATGTAAGGAAGACTGCCGGCTGAATGGAACATGTAAGGAAGACTGCTGGCTGGATGGAACATGTAAGGAAGACTGCTGGCTGTATGGAACATGTAAGGAAGACTGCTGGCTGAATGGAACATGTAAGGAAGACTGCTGGCTGAATGGAACATGTAAGGAAGACTGCTGGCTGGATGGAACATGTAAGGAAGACTGCTGGCTGTATGGAACATGTAAGGAAGACTGCTGGCTGAATGGAACATGTAAGGAAGACTGCTGGCTGTATGGAACATGTAAGGAAGACTGCTGGCTGTATGGAACATGTAAGGAAGACTGCTGGCTGAATGGAACATGTAAGGAAGACTGCTGGCTGGATGGAACATGTAAGGAATACTGCCGGCTGAATGGAACATGTAAGGAAGACTGCTGGCTGGATGGAACATGTAAGGAAGACTGCCGGCTGTATGGAACATGGAGGTTAAATTTTCTACGCACATAAATGGTTAATTAAGTTAATGTCTATGTCATCACAGCTGATGAACAGGTCAATGTTCCTTCATTTAAATCTTCTTTAATGAATTCAAAAAAGTTTGGTGAGCAGTGAAACATATCCACCTCTTTGATTATAAAATTAATTTATCTTGCTTACTTGGTCGAAGACTGCTGGCTAATTTAAACATTTGCAGGGTTCTGAGCTGATGGAGAGCTCAGAGAGAAAGAGAGGGAGACAGGGGAGATAGAGGTCGAGGGATGACATAGAGAAAAGAGAGACAGCTGGAGAGGGTAAGGAAGACTGCTGGGGGATAGAGAGAGATAGAGAGAGACGCTAGAGACGGGGAGAGGGAGAGAGAGGGGCAGCGGGAGAGAGACTGCATTGATGTGATATAATTGAGGAAGTGTCTGTGTGATATTCAGCACAGTGTAAAGTTACCATGCTGACTGGCATAGACTGATCTTTTCTCTGTTATCACCTTAATGGAAAGATCAGCTACATTGTTATGGAACAACATAACAATTGGTATTCACAAGGAAGATGGAGCTACAACATTTAGCTGGTGTAGTGGTATGCAATTACTCTGGAAGATGTAATTTCACATTAATGCATGGAAACAGGCTGAACTATGGGGGCAGAAGGTATAGACTGCTGGCAAAACCTAGAGGATAGAGAGGTGAATGGAACAAGGCAGCTCTGGCTATGGAACATGTCCTGGCTGAGGAACAGAGGATAGAGCTGGTGAATGAACAAGGCAGCTCTTCTATGGAACATGTCCTTAGACTGCTGACAGAGGATGGAAGATGAATGAACAAGGCAGCTCTTCTACACATGTCCTTAGAGCGACAGAGGATAGAGAGGTGAATGAACAAGGCAGCTCTTCTAGACATGTCCTTAGAGCGACAGAGGATAGACTGAGGTGAATGAACAAGGCAGCTCTTCTACACATGTCCTTAGAGCGACAGAGGATAGAGAGGTGAACTGCTGGCTGTATGAACAAGGCAGACTCTTCTAGACATGTCCTTAGAGCGACAGAGGATAGAGAGGTGAATGAACAAGGCAGCTCTTCTACACATGTCCTTAGAGCAACAGAGGATAGAGAGGTGAATGAACAAGGCAGCTCTTCTAGACATGTCCTTAGAGCAACAGAGGATAGAGAGGTGAATGAACAAGGCAGACTCTTCTAGACATGTCCTTAGAGCAACAGAGGATAGAGAGGTGAATGAACAAGGCAGCTCTTCTAGACATGTCCTTAGAGCGACAGAGGATAGAGAGGTGAATGAACAAGGCAGCTCTTCTAGACATGTCCTTAGAGCGACAGAGGATAGACAGGTGAATGAACAAGGCAGCTCTTCTAGACATGTCCTTAGCTGAGCGACAGAGGATAGAGAGGTGAATGAACAAGGCAGCTCTTCTAGACATGTCCTTAGAGCGACAGAGGATAGAGAGGTGAATGAACAAGGCAGCTCTTCTAGACATGTCCTTAGAGCGACAGAGGATAGAGAGGTGAATGGACAAGGCAGCTCTTCTAGACATGTCCTTAGAGCAACAGAGGATAGAGATGTGAATGAACAAGGCAGCTCTTCTAGACATGTCCTTAGAGCGACAGAGGATAGAGAGGTGAATGAACAAGGCAGCTCTTCTATGGAACACATGTCCTTAGAGCGACAGAGGATAGAGAGGTGAATGAACAAGGCAGCTCTTCTACACATGTCCTTAGAGCAACAGAGGATAGAGAGGTGAATGAACAAGGCAGCTCTTCTAGACATGTCCTTAGAGCAACAGAGGATTTGGTGAATGAACAAGGCAGCTCTTCTAGACATGTCCTTAGAGCGACAGAGGATAGAGAGGTGAATGAACAAGGCAGCTCTTCTACACATGTCCTTAGAGCAACAGAGGATAGAGAGGTGAATGAACAAGGCAGCTCTTCTAGACATGTCCTTAGAGCGACAGAGGATAGAGAGGTGAATGAACAAGGCAGCTCTTCTACACATGTCCTTAGATCAACAGAGGATAGAGAGGTGAATGAACAAGGCAGCTCTTCTAGACATGTCCTTAGAGCGACAGAGGATAGAGAGGTGAATGAACAAGGCAGCTCTTCTAGACATGTCCTTAGAGCAACAGAGGATAGAGAGGTGAATGAACAAGGCAGCTCTTCTAGACATGTCCTTAGAGCAAACAGAGGATAGAGAGGTGAATGAACAAGGCAGCTCTTCTAGACATGTCCTTAGAGCGACAGAGGATAGAGAGGTGAATGAACAAGGCAGCTCTTCTAGACATGTCCTTAGAGCAACAGAGGATAGACAGGTGAATGAACAAGGCAGCTCTTCTAGACATGTCCTTAGAGCGACAGAGGATAGAGATGTGAATGAACAAGGCAGCTCTTCTACACATGTCCTTAGAGCGACAGAGGATAGAGAGGTGAATGAACAAGGCAGCTCTTCTAGACATGTCCTTAGAGCGACAGAGGATAGACAGGTGAATGAACAAGGCAGCTCTTCTAGACATGTCCTTAGAGCGACAGAGGATAGAGAGGTGAATGAACAAGGCAGCTCTTCTAGACATGTCCTTAGAGCGACAGAGGATAGAGAGGTGAATGAACAAGGCAGCTCTTCTACACATGTCCTTAGAGCGACAGAGGATAGACAGGTGAATGGACAAGGCAGCTCTTCTAGACATGTCCTTAGAGCGACAGAGGATAGAGAGGTGAATGAACAAGGCAGCTCTTCTAGACATGTCCTTAGAGCGACAGAGGATAGAGAGGTGAATGAACAAGGCAGCTCTTCTACACATGTCCTTAGAGCGACAGAGGATAGAGAGGTGAATGAACAAGGCAGCTCTTCTACACATGTCCTTAGAGCGACAGAGGATAGAGAGGTGAATGAACAAGGCAGCTCTTCTAGACATGTCCTTAGAGCGACAGAGGATAGACAGGTGAATGAACAAGGCAGCTCTTCTACACATGTCCTTAGAGCGACAGAGGATAGAGAGGTGAATGAACAAGGCAGCTCTTCTAGACATGTCCTTAGAGCGACAGAGGATAGAGAGGTGAATGAACAAGGCAGCTCTTCTAGACATGTCCTTAGAGCGACAGAGGATAGAGAGGTGAATGAACAAGGCAGCTCTTCTAGACATGTCCTTAGAGCGACAGAGGATAGAGAGGTGAATGAACAAGGCAGCTCTTCTAGACATGTCCTTAGAGCGACAGAGGATAGAGAGGTGAATGGACAAGGCAGCTCTTCTAGACATGTCCTTAGAGCAACAGAGGATAGAGATGTGAATGAACAAGGCAGCTCTTCTAGACATGTCCTTAGAGCGACAGAGGATAGAGAGGTGAATGAACAAGGCAGCTCTTCTAGACATGTCCTTAGAGCGAGAAGAGAATAGAGAGGTGAATGAACAAGGCAGCTCTTCTACACATGTCCTTAGAGCGACAGAGGATAGAGAGGTGAATGAACAAGGCAGCTCTTCTACACATGTCCTTAGAGCGACAGAGGATAGAGAGGTGAATGAACAAGGCAGCTCTTCTAGACATGTCCTTAGAGCGACAGAGGATAGAGAGGTGAATGAACAAGGCAGCTCTTCTAGACATGTCCTTAGAGCAACAGAGGTGAATGAACAAGGCAGCTCTTCTAGACATGTCCTTAGAGCAACAGAGGTGAATGAACAAGGCAGCTCTTCTAGACATGTCCTTAGAGCGACAGAGGATAGAGAGGTGAATGAACAAGGCAGCTCTTCTACACATGTCCTTAGAGCAACAGAGGATAGACAGGTGAATGAACAAGGCAGCTCTTCTAGACATGTCCTTAGAGCGACAGAGGATAGAGAGGTGAATGAACAAGGCAGCTCTTCTACACATGTCCTTAGAGCGACAGAGGATAGAGAGGTGAATGAACAAGGCAGCTCTTCTACACATGTCCTTAGAGCAACAGAGGTGAATGAACAAGGCAGCTCTTCTAGACATGTCCTTAGAGCAACAGAGGTGAATGAACAAGGCAGCTCTTCTAGACATGTCCTTAGAGCGACAGAGGATAGAGATGTGAATGAACAAGGCAGCTCTTCTACACATGTCCTTAGAGCGACAGAGGATAGAGATGTGAATGAACAAGGCAGCTCTTCTACACATGTCCTTAGAGCAACAGAGGATAGAGATGTGAATGAACAAGGCAGCTCTTCTAGACATGTCCTTAGAGCGACAGAGGATAGAGAGGTGAATGAACAAGGCAGCTCTTCTACACATGTCCTTAGAGCGACAGAGGATAGAGAGGTGAATGAACAAGGCAGCTCTTCTACACATGTCCTTAGAGCAACAGAGGTGAATGAACAAGGCAGCTCTTCTAGACATGTCCTTAGAGCGACAGAGGATAGAGAGGTGAATGAACAAGGCAGCTCTTCTAGACATGTCCTTAGAGCAACAGAGGTGAATGAACAAGGCAGCTCTTCTAGACATGTCCTTAGAGCGACAGAGGATAGAGAGGTGAATGAACAAGGCAGCTCTTCTAGACATGTCCTTAGAGCGACAGAGGATAGAGAGGTGAATGAACAAGGCAGCTCTTCTAGACATGTCCTTAGAGCGACAGAGGATAGAGAGGTGAATGAACAAGGCAGCTCTTCTAGACATGTCCTTAGAGCGACAGAGGATAGAGAGGTGAATGAACAAGGCAGCCTTGATAAGCTCCTTTCCTGAGGACGGCTCACCTCTCACAGTTCTGAGGTGACTTGAGGGCCGCTCTTTGACTCATGTCCAGCCTCCGACTTTCCACCTCTCCTGGTCTTTTGACAAGGCAGCTCTTCTAGACCTTCCCCTTAGACAAGGCAGAGGGACGCTTGACCTCATCTTTACTAGACATGTTCTTCCACTAACCTCATTGAACTCCCCCTCCAAGGACCAGCTCTTCTATCCATGTCCTTAGAGCGACTCTCATCCAACAGGTTCCCATAAGGCCTCTACTCGGATGGTATCGACGTCCCAACCTCGCTCTTCTCCCCGCTTCTCTCCTCTTCCATCCTATCATCTCTAGACCTCTGCTCAAAGCTCCAACCTATCTCCTGATTCTGCCTCCTCAACCCTCCCTCTCTTCCCTTACATGTCCTTTGACTCTCTATGAATCCTCCAGGAGGGAATGAACAAGGTCCTCCTACCCATGTGGCTCGACGACATTGATAGAGCTCACAGAACAGGGCTCTTCTAGCGGGAACATGGAGGTCCTCCGCTCCCTGAGGACCTGGCATCCTTTTCCCTCCTCTCTACATTTTCCTCCTCTGTCTCTGCTGGAGGAGCCACTTTCAGACCATGCGGAGATTCCAAGCATCTGCCTCTAACTCTAGGAAGGCCACCTTAGAGCAACCCTCCTGAATGAACAAGGCCCCCCTCTTCTCTGCAGATGTTAGAGCAACCATTTTGAAAAGAAGGTGGAGACATGTCCTTAAGTCACAGACAGGATAGCTGGTTCTGCTCACACTGCCCTACATGCTCTGACCTCTTCTCCCCCTCTCCTCCAGATGAAACAGAGGATAGACAGGCCGGCCGCCCAACAACAAGCTTGACCCTATCCCCCTCCTCTCTTCTCCAGACCATTTCCGGAGAGCGACTTACCTCACCTCGCTCATCAAGGGGGAATCCCTGACCAAGGCTACGTCCCTCCCGTCTTCAAGAGAGCGAGAGTTGCACCCCTTCTGAAAAAGCCTACACTCGATCCCTCCGATGTCAACAACTACAGACCTTCTAGACAGTCCTCTTTTCTCTCCAAAACTCTTGAGCGTGCCGTCCTTGGCCAGCTCAGCTCTATCTCTCTCAGAACGACCTAAGTCATTGATCCAAATCGCTCAGGTTTCAAGACTAGTCATTCAACTGGAGACTGCTCTTCTCTGTATCACGGAGGCGCTCCGCACTGCTAAAGCTAACTCTCTCTCCTCTGTTACTCATCCTTCTAGACCTATCGGCTGCGGAGGGTTCGATGTACTGTGAACCATCAGATCCTCCTCTCCACCCTCTCCGAGTTGGGCATCGTGAAGACGGGCCCACGCTTGGATTGCGTCCTACCTGACAGGTCGTCTCCTACCAGGTGGCGTAGCGGAATCTGTCTCCTCACCACGCGCTCTCACCACTGGTGTCCCCCAGGCTCTGTTCTAGGCCCTTCTTATTCTCGCTATACACCAAGTCACTTGGCTCTGTCATAAGACATGGTCTCTCCTGGTCATTGCTATGCAGACGACACACAATTAATCTTCTCCTTTCCCCTTCTGATGACCAGGTGGCGAATCGCATCTCTGCATGTCTGGCAGACATATCAGTGTGGATGACGGATCACCACCTCAAGCTGAAGCCTCAGCAAGACGGAGTCTCTTCCTCCCGGGGAAGGACTGCCCGATTCCATGATCTCGCCATCACGGTTGACAACTCCAGTGTCCTCCTCCCAGAGCAGCTAAGAATGGCAGATCTGGACAACACCCTGACGTTTCAACTAACATCAAGTGGGGCCCGTTCCAGCCAGGTTCAGCTCTACAACATCCGAGTTGTCACGACCCTGCCTCACACAGGAAGTTTTGGAGGTCCTGAGGATCCAGGCACTTGTCATCTCCCGTTCTTTTATCGGCAACTCGCTCTGGCTGGGTTTCTGCCTGTGCCATTAATCCTACAACTCAGGGAGGACGCCGCAGCCCGTCTGGTGTTCAACCTTGAGTTCTCTCACGTCAGTGAGGGAGGAGAAGGTGGCTCTCTCCACTGGCTTCCAGTTGAAGCTCATCCGCTACAAGACCATGGAGAGCTTGCCTGCGGAGACAGAGGGAAGGCACCTCAGTACCTCCAGGCTCTGATCAGGCCCTAGGATGCCCCAAACAAGGGCCCTGGGTTCATCCACCTCTGGCCTGCTCGCCTCCCTACCACTGAGGAAGTACAGTTCCCGCCAGCCAGTCAAAACTGTTCGCTGCTCTGGCCCCCAATGGTGGAAACAAACTCCCTCACGACGCCAGGACAGCGGAGTCAATCACCACCTTCCGGAGAACCTGAAAGACCTCTTCATGGAATACCTAGGATAGGAAGTAAGGGAGAAATTCTTCTCACCCCCCCTTCTCCCCCAAAAAAAAGATTTAGAGAGCAAGAGGGTTCCACTGGATGGGAGGGACTGGTATGCACCAATTTGTAAGTCGCTCTGGATAAGAGCGGTCTGCTAAATGACTTAAATGTAAAGGCAGCTCTTCTACACATGTCCTTAGAGCGACAGAGGATAGTCTGGAGGTGAATGAACAAGGCAGCTCTTCTAGACATGTCCTTAGAGCGACAGAGGATAGTAGAGGTGAATGAACAAGGCAGCTCTTCTACACATGTCCTTAGAGCGACAGAGGATAGAGAGGTGAATGAACAAGGAGCTCTTCTACACATGTCCTTAGAGAACAGAGGATAGAGAGGTGAATGAACAAGGCAGCTCTTCTACACATGTCCTTAGAGCGACAGAGGATAGAGAGGTGAATGAACAAGGCAGCTCTTCTAGACATGTCCTTAGAGCGACAGAGGATAGAGAGGTGAATGCACAAGGCAGCTCTTCTGAGGACATGTCCTTAGAGCGACAGAGGATGAGAGGTGAATGAAAAGGCAGCTCTTCTAGACATGTCCTTAGAGCGACAGAGGATAGAGAGGTGAATGAACAAGGCAGCTCTTCTACACATGTCCTTAGAGCGACAGAGGATAGAGAGGTGAATGAACAAGGCAGCTCTTCTACACATGTCCTTAGAGCGACAGAGGATAGAGAGGTGAATGAACAAGGCAGCTCTTCTACACATGTCCTTAGAGCGACAGAGGATAGAGAGGTGAATGAACAAGGCAGCTCTTCTAGACATGTCCTTAGATCAACAGAGGTGAATGAACAAGGCAGCTCTTCTAGACATGTCCTTAGAGCGACAGAGGATAGACAGGTGAAAGAACAAGGCAGCTCTTCTAGACATGTCCTTAGAGCGACAGAGGATAGAGAGGTGAATGAACAAGGCAGCTCTTCTAGACATGTCCTTAGAGCGACAGAGGATAGAGAGGTGAATGAACAAGGCAGCTCTTCTACACATGTCCTTAGAGCGACAGAGGATAGACAGGTGAATGAACAAGGCAGCTCTTCTAGACATGTCCTTAGAGCGACAGAGGATAGAGAGGTGAATGAACAAGGCAGCTCTTCTAGACATGTCCTTAGAGCGACAGAGGATAGACAGGTGAATGAACAAGGCAGCTCTTCTAGACATGTCCTTAGAGCGACAGAGGATAGAGAGGTGAATGAACAAGGCAGCTCTTCTAGACATGTCCTTAGAGCAACAGAGGTGAATGAACAAGGCAGCTCTTCTAGACATGTCCTTAGAGCGACAGAGGATAGAGAGGTGAATGAACAAGGCAGCTCTTCTACACATGTCCTTAGAGCGACAGAGGATAGAGAGGTGAATGCACAAGGCAGCTCTTCTAGACATGTCCTTAGAGCGACAGAGGATAGAGAGGTGAATGAACAAGGCAGCTCTTCTACACATGTCCTTAGAGCGACAGAGGATAGAGAGGTGAATGAACAAGGCAGCTCTTCTAGACATGTCCTTAGAGCGACAGAGGATAGAGAGGTGAATGGACAAGGCAGCTCTTCTAGACATGTCCTTAGAGCGACAGAGGATAGAGAGGTGAATGGACAAGGCAGCTCTTCTAGACATGTCCTTAGAGCGACAGAGGATAGAGAGGTGAATGAACAAGGCAGCTCTTCTACACATGTCCTTAGAGCGACAGAGGATAGAGAGGTGAATGAACAAGGCAGCTCTTCTAGACATGTCCTTAGAGCAACAGAGGATAGAGAGGTGAATGAACAAGGCAGCTCTTCTACACATGTCCTTAGAGCGACAGAGGATAGAGAGGTGAATGAACAAGGCAGCTCTTCTAGACATGTCCTTAGAGCAACAGAGGAGAGAGAGGTGAATGAACAAGGCAGCTCTTCTAGACATGTCCTTAGAGCAGACAGAGGTGAATGAACAAGGCAGCTCTTCTAGACATGTCCTTAGAGCAACAGAGGTGAATGAACAAGGCAGCTCTTCTAGACATGTCCTTAGAGCGACAGAGGATAGAGAGGTGAATGAACAAGGCAGCTCTTCTAGACATGTCCTTAGAGCGACAGAGGATAGAGAGGTGAATGAACAAGGCAGCTCTTCTAGACATGTCCTTAGAGCAACAGAGGGAGAGAGGTGAATGAACAAGGCAGCTCTTCTAGACATGTCCTTAGAGCGACAGAGGATAGACAGGTGAATGAACAAGGCAGCTCTTCTACACATGTCCTTAGAGCGACAGAGGATAGAGAGGTGAATGAACAAGGCAGCTCTTCTAGACATGTCCTTAGAGCAACAGAGGTGAATGAACAAGGCAGCTCTTCTAGACATGTCCTTAGAGCAACAGAGGAGAGGTGAATGAACAAGGCAGCTCTTCTAGACATGTCCTTAGAGCAACAGAGGTGAATGAACAAGGCAGCTCTTCTAGACATGTCCTTAGAGCAACAGAGGTGAATGAACAAGGCAGCTCTTCTAGACATGTCCTTAGAGCGACAGAGGATAGACAGGTGAATGAACAAGGCAGCTCTTCTACACATGTCCTTAGAGCGACAGAGGATAGAGAGGTGAATGAACAAGGCAGCTCTTCTAGACATGTCCTTAGAGCAACAGAGGATAGAGAGGTGAATGAACAAGGCAGCTCTTCTACACATGTCCTTAGAGCAACAGAGGTGAATGAACAAGGCAGCTCTTCTAGACATGTCCTTAGAGCAAGCAGAGGTGAATGAACAAGGCAGCTCTTCTAGACATGTCCTTAGAGCAACAGAGGTGAATGAACAAGGCAGCTCTTCTACACATGTCCTTAGAGCGACAGAGGATAGAGAGGTGAATGAACAAGGCAGCTCTTCTACACATGTCCTTAGAGCAACAGAGGTGAATGAACAAGGCAGCTCTTCTAGACATGTCCTTAGAGACAGAGGTGAATGAACAAGGCAGCTCTTCTAGACATGTCCTTAGAGCAACAGAGGTGAATGAACAAGGCAGCTCTTCTAGACATGTCCTTAGAGCAACAGAGGTGAATGAACAAGGCAGCTCTTCTAGACATGTCCTTAGAGCGACAGAGGATAGACAGGTGAATGAACAAGGCAGCTCTTCTACACATGTCCTTAGAGCGACAGAGGATAGAGAGGTGAATGAACAAGGCAGCTCTTCTAGACATGTCCTTAGAGCAACAGAGGATAGAGGTGAATGAACAAGGCAGCTCTTCTACACATGTCCTTAGAGCAACAGAGGTGAATGAACAAGGCAGCTCTTCTAGACATGTCCTTAGAGCAACAGAGGTGAATGAACAAGGCAGCTCTTCTAGACATGTCCTTAGAGCGACAGAGGATAGAGAGGTGAATGAACAAGGCAGCTCTTCTAGACATGTCCTTAGAGCGACAGAGGATAGAGAGGTGAATGAACAAGGCAGCTCTTCTAGACATGTCCTTAGAGCGACAGAGGATAGAGAGGTGAATGAACAAGGCAGCTCTTCTAGACATGTCCTTAGAGCGACAGAGGATAGAGAGGTGAATGAACAAGGCAGCTCTTCTAGACATGTCCTTAGAGCGACAGAGGATAGAGAGGTGAATGAACAAGGCAGCTCTTCTACACATGTCCTTAGAGCAACAGAGGAGAGAGAGGTGAATGAACAAGGCAGCTCTTCTAGACATGTCCTTAGAGCAACAGAGGTGAATGAACAAGGCAGCTCTTCTACACATGTCCTTAGAGCAACAGAGGTGAATGAACAAGGCAGCTCTTCTAGACATGTCCTTAGAGCGACAGAGGATAGACAGGTGAATGAACAAGGCAGCTCTTCTACACATGTCCTTAGAGCGACAGAGGATACAGAGGTGAATGAACAAGGCAGCTCTTCTAGACATGTCCTTAGAGCAACAGAGGATAGAGAGGTGAATGAACAAGGCAGCTCTTCTACACATGTCCTTAGAGCAACAGAGGTGAATGAACAAGGCAGCTCTTCTAGACATGTCCTTAGAGCAACAGAGGTGAATGAACAAGGCAGCTCTTCTAGACATGTCCTTAGAGCGACAGAGGATAGAGAGATGAATGAACAAGGCAGCTCTTCTAGACATGTCCTTAGAGCGACAGAGGATAGAGAGGTGAATGAACAAGGCAGCTCTTCTAGACATGTCCTTAGAGCGACAGAGGATAGAGAGGTGAATGAACAAGGCAGCTCTTCTAGACATGTCCTTAGAGCGACAGAGGATAGAGAGGTGAATGAACAAGGCAGCTCTTCTAGACATGTCCTTAGAGCGACAGAGGATAGACAGGTGAATGAACAAGGCAGCTCTTCTAGACATGTCCTTAGAGCAACAGAGGTGAATGAACAAGGCAGCTCTTCTAGACATGTCCTTAGAGCAACAGAGGTGAATGAACAAGGCAGCTCTTCTAGACATGTCCTTAGAGCAACAGAGGTGAATGAACAAGGCAGCTCTTCTAGACATGTCCTTAGAGCAACAGAGGTGAATGAACAAGGCAGCTCTTCTAGACATGTCCTTAGAGCGACAGAGGATAGACAGGTGAATGAACAAGGCAGCTCTTCTACACATGTCCTTAGAGCGACAGAGGATAGAGAGGTGAATGAACAAGGCAGCTCTTCTAGACATGTCCTTAGAGCAACAGAGGAGAGAGAGGTGAATGAACAAGGCAGCTCTTCTACACATGTCCTTAGAGCAACAGAGGTGAATGAACAAGGCAGCTCTTCTAGACATGTCCTTAGAGCAACAGAGGTGAATGAACAAGGCAGCTCTTCTAGACATGTCCTTAGAGCGACAGAGGATAGAGAGATGAATGAACAAGGCAGCTCTTCGAGACATGTCCTTAGAGCGACAGAGGATAGAGAGGTGAATGAACAAGGCAGCTCTTCTAGACATGTCCTTAGAGCGACAGAGGATAGAGAGGTGAATGAACAAGGCAGCTCTTCTAGACATGTCCTTAGAGCGACAGAGGATAGAGAGGTGAATGAACAAGGCAGCTCTTCTAGACATGTCCTTAGAGCGACAGAGGATAGACAGGTGAATGAACAAGGCAGCTCTTCTAGACATGTCCTTAGAGCAACAGAGGTGAATGAACAAGGCAGCTCTTCTAGACATGTCCTTAGAGACAGAGGATAGAGGTGAATGAACAAGGCAGCTCTTCTACACATGTCCTTAGAGCGACAGAGGATACAGAGGTGAATGAACAAGGCAGCTCTTCTAGACATGTCCTTAGAGCGACAGAGGATAGAGGTGAATGAACAAGGCAGCTCTTCTAGACATGTCCTTAGAGCGACAGAGGATAGAGAGGTGAATGAACAAGGCAGCTCTTCTAGACATGTCCTTAGAGCGACAGAGGATAGAGAGGTGAATGAACAAGGCAGCTCTTCTAGACATGTCCTTAGAGCGACAGAGGATAGACAGGTGAATGAACAAGGCAGCTCTTCTAGACATGTCCTTAGAGCAACAGAGGTGAATGAACAAGGCAGCTCTTCTAGACATGTCCTTAGAGCAACAGAGGTGAATGAACAAGGCAGCTCTTCTAGACATGTCCTTAGAGCAACAGAGGTGAATGAACAAGGCAGCTCTTCTAGACATGTCCTTAGAGCAACAGAGGTGAATGAACAAGGCAGCTCTTCTAGACATGTCCTTAGAGCGACAGAGGATAGACAGGTGAATGAACAAGGCAGCTCTTCTACACATGTCCTTAGAGCGACAGAGGATAGAGAGGTGAATGAACAAGGCAGCTCTTCTAGACATGTCCTTAGAGCAACAGAGGAGAGAGAGGTGAATGAACAAGGCAGCTCTTCTAGACATGTCCTTAGAGCAACAGAGGTGAATGAACAATGCAGCTCTTCTAGACATGTCCTTAGAGCAACAGAGGTGAATGAACAAGGCAGCTCTTCTAGACATGTCCTTAGAGCGACAGAGGATAGAGAGGTGAATGAACAAGGCAGCTCTTCTACACATGTCCTTAGAGCGACAGCGGATAGACAGGTGAATGAACAAGGCAGCTCTTCTACACATGTCCTTAGAGCAACAGAGGAGAGAGAGGTGAATGAACAAGGCAGCTCTTCTAGACATGTCCTTAGAGCAACAGAGGATAGACAGGTGAATGAACAAGGCAGCTCTTCTACACATGTCCTTAGAGCGACAGAGGATAGAGAGGTGAATGAACAAGGCAGCTCTTCTACACATGTCCTTAGAGCAACAGAGGTGAATGAACAAGGCAGCTCTTCTAGACATGTCCTTAGAGCAACAGAGGTGAATGAACAAGGCAGCTCTTCTAGACATGTCCTTAGAGCAACAGAGGTGAATGAACAAGGCAGCTCTTCTAGACATGTCCTTAGAGCAACAGAGGTGAATGAACAAGGCAGCTCTTCTAGACATGTCCTTAGAGCGACAGAGGATAGACAGGTGAATGAACAAGGCAGCTCTTCTACACATGTCCTTAGAGCGACAGAGGATAGAGAGGTGAATGAACAAGGCAGCTCTTCTAGACATGTCCTTAGAGCGACAGAGGAGAGAGAGGTGAATGAACAAGGCAGCTCTTCTAGACATGTCCTTAGAGCAACAGAGGGGAATGAACAAGGCAGCTCTTCTAGACATGTCCTTAGAGAGACAGAGGTGAATGAACAAGGCAGCTCTTCTCGACATGTCCTTAGAGCAACAGAGGTGAATGAACAAGGCAGCTCTTCTACACATGTCCTTAGAGCGACAGAGGATAGAGAGGTGAATGAACAAGGCAGCTCTTCTAGACATGTCCTTAGAGCAACAGAGGTGAATGAACAAGGCAGCTCTTCTAGACATGTCCTTAGAGCAACAGAGGTGAATGAACAAGGCAGCTCTTCTAGACATGTCCTTAGAGCAACAGAGGTGAATGAACAGAGCTCT
This sequence comes from Oncorhynchus keta, assembly GCF_023373465.1. Taxonomy (NCBI): domain Eukaryota; kingdom Metazoa; phylum Chordata; class Actinopteri; order Salmoniformes; family Salmonidae; genus Oncorhynchus; species Oncorhynchus keta. Next base: position 145,499 of record NW_026279655.1, read on the forward strand.
TCTAGACATGTCCTTAGAGCAACAGAGGTGAATGAACAAGGCAGCTCTTCTAGACATGTCCTTAGAGCGACAGAGGATAGACAGGTGAATGAACAAGGCAGCTCTTCTACACATGTCCTTAGAGCGACAGAGGATAGAGAGGTGAATGAACAAGGCAGCTCTTCTAGACATGTCCTTAGAGCAACAGAGGAGAGAGAGGTGAATGAACAAGGCAGCTCTTCTAGACATGTCCTTAGAGCAACAGAGGTGAATGAACAAGGCAGCTCTTCTAGACATGTCCTTAGAGCAACAGAGGTGAATGAACAAGGCAGCTCTTCTAGACATGTCCTTAGAGCGACAGAGGATAGAGAGATGAATGAACAAGGCAGCTCTTCTAGACATGTCCTTAGAGCGACAGAGGATAGAGAGGTGAATGAACAAGGCAGCTCTTCTAGACATGTCCTTAGAGCGACAGAGGATAGACAGGTGAATGAACAAGGCAGCTCTTCTAGACATGTCCTTAGAGCGACAGAGGATAGAGAGGTGAATGAACAAGGCAGCTCTTCTAGACATGTCCTTAGAGCGACAGAGGATAGACAGGTGAATGAACAAGGCAGCTCTTCTAGACATGTCCTTAGAGCAACAGAGGTGAATGAACAAGGCAGCTCTTCTAGACATGTCCTTAGAGCAACAGAGGTGAATGAACAAGGCAGCTCTTCTAGACATGTCCTTAGAGCAACAGAGGTGAATGAACAAGGCAGCTCTTCTAGACATGTCCTTAGAGCAACAGAGGTGAATGAACAAGGCAGCTCTTCTAGACATGTCCTTAGAGCGACAGAGGATAGACAGGTGAATGAACAAGGCAGCTCTTCTACACATGTCCTTAGAGCGACAGAGGATAGAGAGGTGAATGAACAAGGCAGCTCTTCTAGACATGTCCTTAGAGCAACAGAGGAGAGAGAGGTGAATGAACAAGGCAGCTCTTCTACACATGTCCTTAGAGCAACAGAGGTGAATGAACAAGGCAGCTCTTCTAGACATGTCCTTAGAGCAACAGAGGTGAATGAACAAGGCAGCTCTTCTAGACATGTCCTTAGAGCGACAGAGGATAGAGAGATGAATGAACAAGGCAGCTCTTCGAGACATGTCCTTAGAGCGACAGAGGATAGAGAGGTGAATGAACAAGGCAGCTCTTCTAGACATGTCCTTAGAGCGACAGAGGATAGAGAGGTGAATGAACAAGGCAGCTCTTCTAGACATGTCCTTAGAGCGACAGAGGATAGAGAGATGAATGAACAAGGCAGCTCTTCGAGACATGTCCTTAGAGCGACAGAGGATAGAGAGGTGAATGAACAAGGCAGCTCTTCTAGACATGTCCTTAGAGCAACAGAGGTGAATGAACAAGGCAGCTCTTCTAGACATGTCCTTAGAGCAACAGAGGTGAATGAACAAGGCAGCTCTTCTAGACATGTCCTTAGAGCAACAGAGGTGAATGAACAAGGCAGCTCTTCTAGAAATGTCCTTAGAGCAACAGAGGTGAATGAACAAGGCAGCTCTTCTAGACATGTCCTTAGAGCGACAGAGGATAGACAGGTGAATGAACAAGGCAGCTCTTCTACACATGTCCTTAGAGCGACAGAGGATAGAGAGGTGAATGAACAAGGCAGCTCTTCTAGACATGTCCTTAGAGCAACAGAGGAGAGAGAGGTGAATGAACAAGGCAGCTCTTCTACACATGTCCTTAGAGCAACAGAGGTGAATGAACAAGGCAGCTCTTCTAGACATGTCCTTAGAGCAACAGAGGTGAATGAACAAGGCAGCTCTTCTAGACATGTCCTTAGAGCGACAGAGGATAGAGATGAATGAACAAGGCAGCTCTTCGAGACATGTCCTTAGAGCGACAGAGGATAGAGAGGTGAATGAACAAGGCAGCTCTTCTAGACATGTCCTTAGAGCGACAGAGGATAGAGAGGTGAATGAACAAGGCAGCTCTTCTAGACATGTCCTTAGAGCGACAGAGGATAGAGAGGTGAATGAACAAGGCAGCTCTTCTAGACATGTCCTTAGAGCGACAGAGGATAGACAGGTGAATGAACAAGGCAGCTCTTCTAGACATGTCCTTAGAGCAACAGAGGTGAATGAACAAGGCAGCTCTTCTAGACATGTCCTTAGAGCGACAGAGGATAGACAGGTGAATGAACAAGGCAGCTCTTCTACACATGTCCTTAGAGCGACAGAGGATACAGAGGTGAATGAACAAGGCAGCTCTTCTAGACATGTCCTTAGAGCAACAGAGGAGAGAGAGGTGAATGAACAAGGCAGCTCTTCTAGACATGTCCTTAGAGCGACAGAGGATAGAGAGGTGAATGAACAAGGCAGCTCTTCTAGACATGTCCTTAGAGCGACAGAGGATAGAGAGGTGAATGAACAAGGCAGCTCTTCTAGACATGTCCTTAGAGCGACAGAGGATAGAGAGGTGAATGAACAAGGCAGCTCTTCTACACATGTCCTTAGAGCGACAGAGGATAGACAGGTGAATGAACAAGGCAGCTCTTCTACACATGTCCTTAGAGCGACAGAGGATAGAGAGGTGAATGAACAAGGCAGCTCTTCTAGACATGTCCTTAGAGCAACAGAGGATAGACAGGTGAATGAACAAGGCAGCTCTTCTACACATGTCCTTAGAGCAACAGAGGTGAATGAACAAGGCAGCTCTTCTAGACATGTCCTTAGAGCAACAGAGGTGAATGAACAAGGCAGCTCTTCTAGACATGTCCTTAGAGCGACAGAGGATAGAGAGGTGAATGAACAAGGCAGCTCTTCGAGACATGTCCTTAGAGCGACAGAGGATAGAGAGGTGAATGAACAAGGCAGCTCTTCTAGACATGTCCTTAGAGCGACAGAGGATAGAGAGGTGAATGAACAAGGCAGCTCTTCTAGACATGTCCTTAGAGCGACAGAGGATAGAGAGGTGAATGAACAAGGCAGCTCTTCTAGACATGTCCTTAGAGCGACAGAGGATAGACAGGTGAATGAACAAGGCAGCTCTTCTAGACATGTCCTTAGAGCAACAGAGGTGAATGAACAAGGCAGCTCTTCTAGACATGTCCTTAGAGCGACAGAGGATAGACAGGTGAATGAACAAGGCAGCTCTTCTACACATGTCCTTAGAGCGACAGAGGATAGAGAGGTGAATGAACAGGGCAGCTCTTCTAGACATGTCCTTAGAGCGACAGAGGATAGACAGGTGAATGAACAAGGCAGCTCTTCTACACATGTCCTTAGAGCGACAGAGGATAGAGAGGTGAATGAACAAGGCAGCTCTTCTAGACATGTCCTTAGAGCGACAGAGGATAGAGAGGTGAATGAACAAGGCAGCTCTTCTAGACATGTCCTTAGAGCAACAGAGGATAGACAGGTGAATGAACAAGGCAGCTCTTCTACACATGTCCTTAGAGCAACAGAGGTGAATGAACAAGGCAGCTCTTCTAGACATGTCCTTAGAGCAACAGAGGTGAATGAACAAGGCAGCTCTTCTAGACATGTCCTTAGAGCGACAGAGGATAGAGAGGTGAATGAACAAGGCAGCTCTTCGAGACATGTCCTTAGAGCGACAGAGGATAGAGAGGTGAATGAACAAGGCAGCTCTTCTAGACATGTCCTTAGAGCGACAGAGGATAGAGAGGTGAATGAACAAGGCAGCTCTTCTAGACATGTCCTTAGAGCGACAGAGGATAGAGAGGTGAATGAACAAGGCAGCTCTTCTAGACATGTCCTTAGAGCGACAGAGGATAGAGAGGTGAATGAACAAGGCAGCTCTTCTAGACATGTCCTTAGAGCAACAGAGGAGAGAGAGGTGAATGAACAAGGCAGCTCTTCTAGACATGTCCTTAGAGCGACAGAGGATAGAGAGGTGAATGCACAAGGCAGCTCTTCTACACATGTCCTTAGAGCAACAGAGGAGAGAGAGGTGAATGAACAAGGCAGCTCTTCTAGACATGTCCTTAGAGCAACAGAGGTGAATGAACAAGGCAGCTCTTCTACACATGTCCTTAGAGCAACAGAGGAGAGAGAGGTGAATGAACAAGGCAGCTCTTCTACACATGTCCTTAGAGCGACAGAGGATAGAGAGGTGAATGAACAAGGCAGCTCTTCTACACATGTCCTTAGAGCAACAGAGGAGAGAGAGGTGAATGAACAAGGCAGCTCTTCTACACATGTCCTTAGAGCAACAGAGGTGAATGAACAAGGCAGCTCTTCTACACATGTCCTTAGAGCAACAGAGGAGAGAGAGGTGAATGAACAAGGCAGCTCTTCTAGACATGTCCTTAGAGCAACAGAGGTGAATGAACAAGGCAGCTCTTCTACACATGTCCTTAGAGCAACAGAGGAGAGAGAGGTGAATGAACAAGGCAGCTCTTCTACACATGTCCTTAGAGCGACAGAGGATAGAGATGTGAACAGGTACCTGGTACCAGGTACCTGGTTAAGATTGAGTTCTTCACTAACATACATACAGTATGTGATGCATAAATACTGCATCTATCCTGTTCGAGCCATGGCAGATTTACAGCAACATTACATCAGTCTTATCTGTTTTTTTCCAGGTCACGTTGATACTGTCTGATAGTAGCCAGATATTGACACGCATTATTAGCAGCTTTACAATATAAACAACATGCTTAGTGGAATAATCATCAATATAAAACTTAAAGAATTTCTAACAGAAAGGAACATGCTGTCACACCCTGACCTTAGTATTTTGTGTTTTCTTTATTATTTTGGTCAGGCCAGGGTGTGACATGGGTGATTTATGTGTTTGTTTCACCACACAGGACTGTTTTGGTTTTTCACATCTATTGTTTTGTATATTTGTAGTGTTTTCCCTTCTTGATTAAAGATGTTTAACCGTAACCAAGCTGCGTTTTGGTCCGCCTCTCCTTCCCAGGAAGAAAACCGTTACAGACGATAACAACACCGTACCTTGCATACCCCCACCGAACCAGAGGACTGGGTGATCTCGCTCACTGAGGCCGACGTGAGAAGGTCTTTAATCAGGTCAACACTCGATGAGTGGGTGTCTCTAGAGAGATGGTCCAACCCTGGGTGTTTCAGAGAGATGATCCAACCCTGGGTTTCTTAGAGAGATGGTCCAACCCTGGGTGTCTCTAGAGAGATGTTCCAACCCTGGGTGGAGAGAGATGGTCCAACCCTGGGTGTCTCTAGAGATGGTCCAACCCTGGGTGTCTCTAGAGAGATGGTCAAACCCTGGGTGTCTCCAGAGAGATGATCCAACCCTGGGTGTCTCTAGAGAGATGGTCAAACCCTGGGTGTCTCCAGAGAGATGATCAAACCCTGGGTGTCTCCAGAGAGATGGTCTAACACTGGGTGTCTCCAGAGAGATGGTCCAACCCTGGGTGTCTCCAGAGAGATGGTCCAACCCTGGGTGTCTCTAGAGAGATGTTCCAACCCTGGGTGTCTCCAGAGAGATCAAATCAAATCAAATCAAATCAAATCAAATCAAAATCAAATCACACTGCACACTGCTTCCTAACCCACCTGGACAAGAGGAATACCTATGTGAGAATGCTGTTCATCGACTACAGCTCGGCATTCAACACCATAGTACCCTCCAAGCCTCGTCATCAAGCTCGAGACCCTGGCCTCTCGATGTCCCGCCCTGTGCAACTGGGTACTGGACTCCTGACGGGTCCGCCCCCAGGTGGTGAGGGTGAGGCAACAACATCTCCTCCCCGCTGTCCTTCCTCAACAGAGGGGGGCCCCACAAGTGCGTTCTGAGCCCTCTCCTGTACTCCCTGTTCACCCACGACTGCGTGGCCACGCACGCCTCCAACTCAATCATCAAGTTTGCGGACGACACAACAGTGGTAGGCTTGATTACCAACAACGAACAAGGCGGCCTACAGGGATGTGAGGGCCCAGAGTGGAGTGTCAGGAAAATAACCTCACACTCAACGTCAACAAAACTAGAGGAGATGATTGTGGACTTCAGGAAACAGCAGAGGGAACACCCCCTATCCACATCGATGGAACAGTAGTGGAGAGGGTAGCTAGTTTTAAGTTCCTCGGCATACACATCACAGACAAACTGAATTGGTCCACTCACACTGACAGCGTCGTGAAGAAGCGCAGCAGCGCCAGCAGCCTATTCAACCTCAGGAGGCTGAAGAAATTCGGCTTGTCACCAAATGCACTCACAAACTTCTACAGATGCACAATCGAGAGCATCCTGGCGGGCTGTATCACATTCCTGGTACGAGCAACTGCTCCGCCCTCAACCGTAAGGCTCTCCAGAGGGTAGTGAGGACTGCCACAACGCATCACAGAGGGGGCAAACTACCTGCCCTCCAGGACACCTACACCAGTTGTTACAGGAAGGCCATAAAGATCATCAAGGACATCAACCACCCGAACCACTGCCTGTTCACCCCGCTATCCCAGAAGGCGAGGTCAGTACAGGTGCATCAAAGCTGGGACCGAGAGACTGAAAAACAGCTTCTATCTCAAGGCCATCAGACTGTTAAACAGCCACCACTAACAGTGTGAGTGGCTGCTGCCAACACACTGTCATTGACACTGACCCAACTCCAGCCATTTTAATAATGGGAATTGATGGGAATTATGTAAATATATCACTAGCCACTTTAAACAATGCTACCTTATATAATGTTACTTACCCTACATTATTCATCTCATATGCATATGTATATACTGTACTCTACATCATCGACTGCATTTATGTAACACATGTATCACTAGCCACTTTAACTATGCCACTTTGTTTACTTTGTCTACACACTCATCTCATATGTATATACTGTACTCGATACCATCTACTGTATGCTTCTCTGTACCATCACTCATTCATATATCCGATATGTACATATTCCTTATCCCCTTACACTGTGTATAAGACAGTAGTTTTGGAATTGTTAGTTAGATTACTTGTTGGTTATCACTGCATTGTCGGAACTAGAAGCACAAGCATTTCGCTACACTCGCATTTAACATCTGCTAACCATGTGTATGTGACAAATAAAATTTGATTTGATTTGATTTGATTTGATTTGATTTGATTTGTCTCCAGAGAGATGATCCAACCCTGGGTGTCTCTAGAGAGATGGTCAAACCCTGGGTGTCTCCAGAGAGATGATCCAACCCTGGGTGTCTCCAGAGAGATGATCCAACCCTGGGTGTCTCCAGAGAGATGGTCCAACCCTGGGTGTCTCCAGAGAGATGGTCCAACCCTGGGTGTCTCTAGAGAGATGTTCCAACCCTGGGTGTCTCCAGAGAGATGTTCCAACCCTGGGTGTCTCCAGAGAGATGGTCCAACCCTGGGTGCCTCTAGAGAGATGGTCCAACCCTGGGTGTCTCTAGAGAGATGTCCCAACCCTTAGTTAGTGCTAAATACGGCTGCTAGAATCCTGACTAGAACCCAAAAATTTGGTCATATTACTCCAGTGCTAGCCTCCCTACACTGGCTTCCTGTCAAAGCAAGGGCTGATTTCAAGGTTTTACTGCTAACCTACAAAGCATTACATGGGCTTGCTCCTCCCTATCTCTCTGATTTGGTCCTGCCGTACATACCTACACGTACGCTAGGGTCACAAGACGCAGGCCTCCTAATTGTCCCTATAATTTCTAAGCAAACAGCTGGAGGCAGGTCTTTCTCCTATAGAGCTCCATTTTTATGGAATGGTCTGCCTACCCATGTCAGAGACGCAAACTCGGTCTCAACCTTTAAGTCTTTCCTGAATACTCATCTCTTCAGTGGGTCATATGATTGAGTGTAGTCTGGCCCAGTGGTGGGAAGGTGAACGGAAAGGCTCTGGAGCAACGAACCGCCCTTGCTGTCTCTGCCTGGCCGGTTCCCCACTTTCCACTGGGATTATCTGCCTCTAAGCCTATTACAGGGGCTGAGTCACTGGCTTACTGGGGCTCTCTCATACCATCCCTGGAAGGGGTGCATCACCTGAGTGGGTTGAGTCACTGATGTGATCATCTTGTCTGGGTTGGCGCCTCCCCCCTTGGGTTGTGCCGTGGCGGACATCTTTGTGGGCTATACTCAGCCTTGTCTAAGGATGGTAAGTTGGTGGTTGAAGATATCCCTCTAGTGGTGTGGGGGCTGTGCTTTGGAAAAGTGGGTGGGGTTATATCCTTCCTGTTTGGCCCTGTCCGGGGTGTCCTCGGATGGGGCCACAGTGTCTTCTGACAACGCTCCTGTCTCAGCCTCCAGTATTTATGCTGCAGTAGTTTATGTGTCGGGGGGCTAGGGTCAGTTTGTTATATCTGGAATACTTCTCCTGTCCTATTTGGTGTCCCGTGTGAATTTAAGTGTGCTCTCTCTAATTCTCTCTTTCGCTCTTTCTTTCTCTCTCTCGTAGGACCTGAGCCCTCGGACCATGCCTCAGGTCTACCTGATATAATAATATATGCCATTTAGCAGACGCTTTTATCCAAAGCGACTTACAGTCATGTGTGCATACATTCTACGTATGGGTGGTCCCGGGAATCAAACCCACTACCCTGGCGTTACAAGCGCCATGCTCTACCAACTGAGCTACAGAAGGACCACTATATGATGACTCCTTGCTGTCCCCAGTCCACCTGGTCGTGCTGCTGCTCCAGTTTCAAATGTTCTGCCTTATTATTATTGGACCATGCTGGTCATTTATGAACATTTGAACATCTTGTTCATGTTCTGTTATAATCTCCACCCGGCACAGCCAGAAGAGGACTGGCCACCCCACGTAGCCTGGTTCCTCTCAAGGTTTCTTCCTAGGTTTTGGCCTTTCTAGGGAGTTTTTCCTAGCCACCGTGCTTCTACACCTGCATTGCTTGCTGTTTGGGGTTTTAGGCTGGGTTCTGTACAGCACTTTGAGACATCAGCTGATGTACGAAGGGCTATATAAATACATTTGATTTGATTTGATTTGTTCCAACCCTGGGTGTCTCCAGAGAGATGGTCCAACCCTGGGTGTCTCTAGAGAGATGGTCCAACCCTGGGTGTCTCTAGAGAGATGGTCAAACCCTGGGTGTCTCTAGAGAGATGGTCCAACCCTGGGTGTCTCTAGAGAGATGGTCCAACCCTGGGTGTCTCTAGAGAGATGGTCTAACCCTGGGTGTCTCTAGAGAGATGGTCCAACCCTGGGTGTCTCTAGAGAGATGATCCAACCCTGGGTGTCTCCAGAGAGATGTTCCAACCCTGGGTGTCTCCAGAGAGATGGTCCAACCCTGGGTGTCTCTAGAGAGATGGTCCAACCCTGGGTGTCTCCAGAGAGATGGTCTAACCCTGGGTGTCTCTAGAGAGATGGTCCAACCCTGGGTGTCTCCAGAGAGATGATCCAACCCTGGGTGTCTCCAGAGAGATGTTCCAACCCTGGGTGTATCCAGAGAGATGGTCCAACCCTGGGTGTCTCCAGAGAGATGGTCCAACCCTGGGTGTCTCTAGAGAGATGTTCCAACCCTGGGTGTCTCTAGAGAGATGGTCCAACCCTGGGTGTCTCTAGAGATGGTCCAACCCTGGGTGTCTCTAGAGAGATGGTCCAACCCTGGGTGTCTCTAGAGAGATGGTCCAACCCTGGGTGTCTCCAGAGAGATGGTCCAACCCTGGGTGTCTCCAGAGAGATGGTCCAACCCTGGGTGTCTCCAGAGAGATGTTCCAACCCTGGGTGTCTCCAGAGAGAGGGTCCAACCCTGGGTGTCTCCAGAGAGATGTTCCAACCCTGGGTGTCTCTAGAGATGGTTCAACCCTGGGTGTCTCCAGAGAGATGTTCCATCCCTGGGTGTCTCCAGAGAGATGGTCCAACCCTGGGTGTCTCTAGAGAGATGATCCAACCCTGTGTGTCTCTAGAGAGATGTTCCAACCCTGGGTGTCTCTAGAGAGATGGTCCAACCCTGGGTGTCTCCAGAGAGATGTTCCATTCCTGGGTGTCTCCAGAGAGATGGTCCAACCCTGGGTGTCTCCAGAGAGATGGTCCAACCCTGGGTGTCTCCAGAGAGATGGTCCAACCCTGGGTGTCTCCAGAGAGATGATCCAACCCTGGGTGTCTCCAGAGAGATGGTCCAACCCTGGGTGTCTCTAGAGAGATGGTCCAACCCTGGGTGTCTCTAGAGAGATGTTCCAAACCCTGGGTGTCTCTAGAGAGATGTTCAAACCCTGGGTGTCTCTAGAGAGATGTTCCAACCCTGGGTGTCTCTAGAGAGATGGTCCAACCCTGGGTGTCTCTAGAGAGATGGTCCAACCCTGGGTGTCTCTAGAGATGTTCCAACCCTGGGTGTCTCTAGAGAGATGGTCCAACCCTGGGTGTCTCTAGAGAGATGTTCCAACCCTGGGTGTCTCCAGAGAGATGTTCCAACCCTGGGTGTCTCCAGAGAGATGTTCCAACCCTGGGTGTCTCTAGAGAGATGGTCAAACCCTGGGTGTCTCCAGAGAGATGATCCAACCCTGGGTGTCTCCAGAGAGATGGTCCAACCCTGGGTGTCTCTAGAGAGATGGTCCAACCCTGGGTGTCTCTAGAGAGATGTTCCAACCCTGGGTGTCTCCAGAGAGATGATCCAACCCTGGGTGTCTCCAGAGAGATGATCCAACCCTGGGTGTCTCCAGAGAGATGGTCCAACCCTTGGTGTCTCCAGAGAGATGGTCCAACCCTGGGTGTCTCTAGAGATGGTCCAACCCTGGGTGTCTCTAGAGATGTTCCAACCCTGGGTGTCTCCAGAGAGATGATCCAACCCTGGGTGTCTCCAGAGAGATGATCCAACCCTGGGTGTCTCCAGAGAGATGGTCCAACCCTGGGTGTCTCCAGAGAGATGGTCCAACCCTGGGTGTCTCCAGAGAGATGGTCCAACCCTGGGTGTCTCCAGAGAGATGGTCCAACCCTGGGTGTCTCCAGAGAGATGGTCCAACCCTGGGTGTCTCCAGAGTGATGATCCAACCCTGGGTGTCTCCAGAGAGATGGTCCAACCCTGGGTGTCTCCAGAGAGATGATCCAACCCTGGGTGTCTCTAAAGAGATGGTCCAACCCTGGGTGTCTCCAGAGAGATGATCCAACCCTGGGTGTCTCTAGAGAGATGGTCCAACCCTGGGTGTCTCCAGAGAGATGGTCCAACCTGGGTGTCTCCAGAGAGATGGTCCAACCCTGGGTGTCCAGAGAGATGGTCCAACCCTGGGTGTCTCCAGAAAGATGGTCCAACCCTGGGTGTCTCCAGAGAGATGATCCAACCCTGGTTGTCTCTAGAGAGATGGTCCAACCCTGGGTGTCTCCAGAAAGATGGTCCAACCCTGGGTGTCTCCAGAGAGATGGTCCAACCCTGGGTGTCTCCAGAATGATGATCCAACCCTGGGTGTCTCCAGAGAGATGGTCCAACCCTGGGTGTCTCCAGAGAGATGATCCAACCCTGGGTGTCTCTAAAGAGATGGTCCAACCCTGGGTGTCTCCAGAGAGATTTTCAATGCTCATTGACTCCAGATATATGTTCCAACCCTGACAGAGGCAGAGATGAGATCGCACTTTAGGTTGAAACTCGCCTCCCTTCTCCTCTGGGATCTGGACAGGAGTTAGTCTTCATCTGCTCTGTGAGCCACTGTGTTCCACTCACATCACACACACACACATACACATCACACATCATGCACACACATCACACACATCACACACACACATCACACACATCACACACACACACACACACATCACACACACACATCACACACACACACATCACACACACACATCACACACACACACACACACACACATCGCACATTCACACATCACATAAACATACAGATATCACACAAACAAACACATTTCACACAAACACACATACACGCATCACACACACACACACACACACACACACACACACACACACACACACACACACACACACACACACACACACACACACACACATATTTCTCCTGGTGATTTCTCCTGCAACCCACTGCAGGGTCTCTAACGTCAGTTAAACCCATGTCTCTAACGTTAGGTAAACCCCGGTCTCTAAGTCAGGTAAACCCAGGTCTCTAACGTCAGGTAAACCCAGGTCTCTAAGTCAGGTAAACCCAGGTCTCTAACGTTAGGTAAACCCAGGTCTCTAAGTCAGGTAAACCCAGGTCTCTAACGTCAGGTAAACCCATGTCTCTAACGTTAGGTAAACCCAGGTCTCTAACGTCAGGTAAACCCATGTCTCTAACGTTAGGTAAACCCAGGTCTCTAACGTCAGGTAAACCCATGTCTCTAACGTTAGGTAAACCCAGGTCTCTAACGTCAGGTAAACCCATGTCTCTAACGTTAGGTAAACCCAGGTCTCTAACGTCAGGTAAACCCAGGTCTCTAAGTCAGGTAAACCCATGTCTCTAACGTCAGGTAAACCCAGGTCTCTAACGTCAGGTAAACCCATGTCTCTAACGTCAGTTAAACCCAGGTCTCTAACGTCAGGTAAACCCAGGTCTCTAACGTCAGGTAAACCCAGGTCTCTAACGTTAGGTAAACCCAGGTATCTAAAGTCAGGTAAACCCAGGTCTCTAACGTTAGGTAAACCCAGGTCTCTAACGTCAGGTAAACCCATGTCTCTAACGTCAGGTATACCCAGGTCTCTAACGTCAGGTAAACCCAGGTCTCTAAGTCAGGTAAACCCATGTCTCTAACGTCAGGTAAACCCAGGTCTCTAACGTCAGGTAAACCCAGGTCTCTAACGTCAGGTACACCCAGGTATCTAAAGTCAGGTAAACCCAGGTCTCTAACGTTAGGTAAACCCATGTCTCTAACGTCAGGTAAACCCATGTCTCTAACGTTAGGTAAACCCATGTCTCTAACGTCAGGTAAACCCATGTCTCTAACGTCAGGTAAACCCATGTCTCTAACGTCAGGTAAACCCAGGTCTCTAACGTCAGGTAAACCCAGGTCTCTAACGTCAGGTAAACCCAGGTCTCTAACGCCAGGTAAATCCAGGTCTCTAACGTCAGGTAAACCCATGTCTCTAAGTCAGGTAAACCCAGGTCTCTAACGTTAGGTAAACCCAGGTCTCTAAGTCAGGTAAACCCAGGTCTCTAAGTCAGGTAAACCCAGGTCTCTAACGTCAGTTAAACCCATGTCTCTAACGTCATGTAAACCCATACATTTACATTTAAGTCATTTAGCAGACGCTCTTATCCAGAGCGACTTACAAATTGGTGCATTCACCTTATGACATCCAGTGGAACAGTAGTGCATCTAAATATTTTAAGGGGGGTGAGAAGGATTACTTTATCCTATCCTAGGTATTCCTTAAAGAGGTGGGGTTTCAGGTGTCTCCGGAAGGTGGTGATTGACTCCGCTGTCCTGGCGTCGTGAGGGAGTTTGTTCCACCATTGGGGGGCCAGAGCAGCGAACAGTTTTGACTGGGCTGAGCGGGAACTGTACTTCCTCAGTGGTAGGGAGGCGAGCAGGCCAGAGGTGGATGAACGCAGTGCTCTTGTTTGGGTGTAGGGCCTGATCAGAGCCTGGAGGTACTGAGGTGCCGTTCCCCTCACAGCTCCGTAGGCAAGCACCATGGTCTTGTAGCGGATGCGAGCTTCAACTGGAAGCCAGTGGAAGCCAGTGGAGAGAGCGGAGGAGCGGGGTGACGTGAGAGAACTTGGGAAGGTTGAACACCAGACGGGCTGCGGCGTTCTGGATGAGTTGTAGGGGTTTAATGGCACAGGCAGGGAGCCCAGCCAACAGCAAGTTGCAGTAATCCAGACGGGAGATGACAAGTGCCTGGATTAGGACCTGCGCCGCTTCCTGTGTGAGGCAGGGTCGTACTCTGCGGATGTTGTAGAGCATGAACCTACAGGAACGGGCCACCGCCTTGATGTTAGTTGAGAACGTCAGGGTGTTGTCCAGGATCACGCCAAGGTTCTTAGCGCTCTGGGAGGAGGACACAATGGAGTTGTCAACCGTGATGGCGAGATCATGGAACGGGCAGTCCTTCCCCGGGAGGAAGAGCAGCTCCGTCTTTCCGAGGTTCAGCTTGAGATGGTGATCCGTCATCCACACTGATATGTCTGCCAGACATGCAGAGATGCGATTCGCCACCTGGTCATCAGAAGGGGGAAAAGGAGAAGATTAATTGTGTGTCGTCTGCATAGCAATGATAGGAGAGACCATGTGAGGTTATGACAGAGCCAAGTGAACAGGGAGAGTAGGCTCAGGTCTGACTCCTGACTCAGCCACTCTCTCTCTGCGTCCTCCCCCAATACATATTTGGGGTTTACTTTCGGTTTTCGCTCTGCGCCGTGGTGTCTTCCTTTTCGACTCCATTCGCCTATAGCCCTCTTCGCATTGCTGCAGGGAATCCCAGGCGGGCTCCTGCACTCTCTCTGGGTCGGCCGCCCAACTGTCGATTTCTTCCCACGTCGTATACTCCATGCCTCTACCGTCCATAACGTCCTCCCTTCGCTGCTGCCTGTTAACACGCTGCTCGGTCCGTGAGTGGTGGGTGATTCTGTAACGGCGTTCGTCTGTTGAAGGAAGAGAGTTGGACCGAAATGCAGCGTGTTGGTTACTCATGTTTCTTTAATGAAGAAAAAACGGAACGATACATGAAATAACTTATAAAGACGAAAACAACAAACGGAACGTGAAACTTATTACAGCCTATCAGGTGAAACTACACAGAGACAGGAACAATCACCCACGAAATACAAAGCGAAACTCAGGCTCCCTAAATACGGTTCCCAATCAGAGACAACGAGAATCACCTGACTCTGATTGAGAATCGCCTCAGGCAACCAAGCCTATACAACACCCCTAATCAGCCGCGATCCCAAATACTACAAACCCCAATACGAAAAACAACATAAAAACCTATGTCACACCCTGGCCAAACCAAACATATAACAAAAACACAAAATACAATGACCAAGGCGTGACAGAACCCCCCTAAGGTGCGGACTCCCGGACTTTGCTCTGTTTTTCTTTGCCTCAAACCTGACTAGACTCCCAGTCTGCTGAAAAACATACCCTCAGCATGATGCTGCCACCACCATGCTTCACCATAGGGATGGTGCCTGGTTTCCTCCAGACATTCAGGACGAAGAGTTCAATCTTGGTTTCATCAGACCAGAGAATCTTCTTTCTCGTGGTCTGAGAGTCTTTTAAGTGCCTTTTGGGAAACTCCAAGTGGGCTGTCATGTGCCTTTTACTGAGGAGTGGATTCTGTCTGGCAACTCTACAATAAAGGCCTGATTGGTGGAGTGCCGCAGAGATGATTGTTCTTTTGGAATGTTATCCCATCTCCGCGGAGGAACTCTGGAGCTCTGTCAGAGTGACCATCGGGTTCTTGGTCACTTTCCTGGCCATGGCCCCTCTCCCCCGAATACTCAGTTTTGCCGGGCGGCCCACTCTAGGAAGAGTCTTGGTGGTTTCAAAATTCTTCCATTTAAGAATGAAGGTCATTGTGTTCCTGGGGAACTTCTATGCTGCAGAATGTTTTGGTATCTGTCCCCATATCTGTGCATAGACACGATCCTGTCTCTGAGCTCGACGGACAATTATTTCAACCTCATGGCTTGGTTTTTGCTCTGACATGCACTGTCGTCTGTGGGACCTTATGTAGACAGGCGTGTGCCTTTCCAAATCATGTCCAATCAATTGAATTTACCACAGGTGGACTCCAATCAAGTTGTAAAAACATCTCAAGGATGATCAATGAAAACAGGATGCACCTGAACTCAATTTTAAGTCTCGTTGCAAATATTTGTGAATATTTATGTAAATTCCATGGGTCTGAATATTTTCCTATGGCACTCAATACTTTTTCAGAAATTAACTCTTTAAATTAGATGTGCTTATATAGATGCTCACCATGGTGTGACATAGCTAAAACTAAAATCTCAGGTCTATTTAATTGGATAAAGCCTTTCAACATCTCCTCCTCTCTTTCTCTCGACCAACCCAAGAGACCCAGAGACCCGAGGACAAAGGAAATTCACTTTTCATATAGTCTGTCACTGTAATTGGCTGCTTTGGCCAATGCTGCAGCAGTGCTGGTGTGATGGTCTAACACGAGACTGATGCTGTAAAAGGGTTGTCTCTCTCTCACCTCCTCTCTCACTCTCACCTCCTCTCTCTCTCTCTCTCTCTCTCACCTCCTCTCCTCTCCCCTCTCTCTCTCACCTCCTCTCTCTCTCTCTCTCTCTCTCACACCTCTCCCCCTCTCACCTCCTCTCTCTCTCTCTCTCTCTCTCTCCACCTCTCCCCCTCTCACCTCCTCCTCTCTCTCTCTCTCTCTCTCACACCTCTCCCCCTCTCTCTCTCTCACCTCCTCTCTCTCTCTCTCCTCCTCTCTCTCTCACCTCCTCTCTCTCTCTCACCTCCTCTCTCTCTCTCACCTCCTCTCTCTCTCTCACCTCCTCTCTCTCTCTCTCCTCTCTCTCTCTCTCACCTCTCACCTCTCTCTCTCTCTCTCTCTCTCTCTCTCTCTCTCTCTCTCTCTCTCTCTCTCTCTCTCTCTCTCTCTCTCTCTCTCTCTCTCTCTCTCTCCTCACCCTCTCCCTCTCTCACTCTCCTCACCTCTCTCACCTCTCTCTCTCTCTCTCACCTCCTCTCTCTCTCTCACCTCTCTCTCTCACCTCCTCTCTCTCTCTCACCTTCTCTCTCTCTCACCTTCTCTCACCTCCCCCTCTCACCTCCCTCTCCCCCTCTCACCTCCCCTCTCTCTCTCTCGCTCACCTCTCTCTCTCTCTCACCTCCTCTCTCTCTCTCTCACCTTCTCTCTCTCTCTCACCTCCTCTCTCTCTCACCTCTCTCTCTCTCTCTCTCACCTCTCTCTCTCTCTCTCACCTCCTCTCCCCCTCTCACCTCCTCTCACCTCCTCTCTCTCTCTCTCCCACCTCCTCTCTCTCTCTCACCTCCTCTCTCTCTCTCTCTCACCTCCTCTCTCTCTCCCACCTCTCTCTCTCTCTCTCTCTCTCTCTCACCTCCTCTCTCTCTCTCACCTCCTCTCCCCCTCTCACCTCCTCTCCCCCTCTCACCTCTTCTCCCTGACAGCCAAATTATCTTTAATGAGCTTTTAGAAAGCTCTTCTTCCAGGGAAAATGACTTGATTCAGCATCAAATAGTACATCCAGCTAGTTTACCCCAAATGAAACCCTATTGGCCCTAGGTCCTTGGTCAAAAGTAGTGAACTATAGTAAATAGGGAGCCATTTAGGATGCATCCAGAGACCACCTCTCCACCCTGCTGGCCTCAGGCCTTCCCCTACCATCCTGACCACTGCTAGCCTGCCTCAGCCTGGCTCTGTTTTTCTCGTTTAATGCATAATATTTATTAGAATTCCCTGCTGAGATTAAGATTAAGGTTGTGAATAAAATAATATAAAAAGATTTGAGTTGAAAAACAAGATTTGTACTCTGGATACCGAACCGAGACTTACTCAGAGATGATGCCTAGAATGAAAAAGAAAACGTATTTCTCCAACCTCACACACACACACACACACACACACACACACACACACACACACACACACACACACACACACACACACACACACACACACACACACACACACACACACACACACACACACACACACACACACACACACACACACACACACACACACACACACAGTGCTGGAAACACTTTGAGGTAAAAATAGAAATAAACGGAAGGCAAATTATTCTACAACAATTAAACGCCAGACTGTTAGAGACCTTAGACCAAAGTAAGGAGAGAAATAAATGAGGATATTAACAGCATGGTATAAAGACATGGTCTGCTGCTGGAGCTCAGGCTCAGCGCCAGATAGACTAATCAACCATCCTCCCATCTGCTAGAGGAAGACTGTGTGTGTGTGTGTGTGTGTGTGTGTGTGTGTGTGTGTGTGTGTGTGTGTGTGTGTGTGTGTGTGTGTGTGTGTGTGTGTGTGTGTGTGTGTGTCAAATCAAATGAAAAAATACATCTAATTAGATTTTTACAACAGGTGTAGAAATTACCATGAAATGCTTAATTTACAAGCCCCAACAATGCAGTTCAAGAAATAGTTAATACAATATTGACTAAATAAATTAAAGTAAAAAATATACGTATTTTTTTTTTAAAGTAACACCGGATATTTACATAAAAATAACGAGGCTATATACAGGGGGTACCGGTACAGAGTCAATGTGGAGGCTATATACAGGGTGTTACGGTACAGAGTCAATGTGGAGGCTATATACAGGGTGTTACGGTACAGAGTCAATGTGGAGGCTATATACAGGGTGTTACGGTGCAGAGTCAATGTGGAGGCTATATACAGGGGTACCGGTACAGAGTCAATGTGGAGGCTATATACAGGGGGTACCGGTACAGAGTCAATGTGGAGGCTAAATACAGGGTGTTACGGTACAGAGTCAATGTGGAGGCTATATACAGGGTGTTACGGAAACCGAGTCAATGTGGAGGTTATATACAGGGTGTTACAGTACAGAAATTATTCTACAAAATAGAACGCCAATGTGGAGGCTATATACAGGGGTACCGGTACAGAGTCAAATTGGAGGCTATATACAGGGGTACCGGTACAGAGTCAAATTGGAGGCTATATACAGGGGTACCGGTACAGAGTCAATGTGGAGGCTATATACAGGGGGTATGGTCGGTACAGAGTCAGTGTGGAGGCTATATACAGGGGTACCGGTACAGAGTCAATGTGGAGGCTATATACAGGGGGTACCAGTACAGAGTCAATGTGGAGGCTATATACAGGGGGTACCGGTACAGAGTCAAATTGGAGGCTATCTACAGGGGTTTTTACAGAGTCAATGTGGAGGCTATATACAATGTAATTTACAGAGTCCCCAACAATGCTATTCAGAAATAGTTAATAAAATATTACAGAGTCAATGTGGAATATACAGGGTTTTACGGTACAGAGTCAATGTGGAGGCTATATACAGGGTGTTACGGTACCGAGTCAATGTGGAGGCTATATACAGGGTGTTACAGTACAGAGTCAATGTGGAGGCTATATACAGGGGGTACCGGTACAGAGTCAATGTGGAGGCTATATACAGGGTGTTACGGTACAGAGTCAATGTGGAGGCTATATACAGGGTGTTACGGTACAGAGTCAATGTGGAGGCTATATACAGGGTGTTACGGTACAGAGTCAATGTGGAGGCTATATACAGGGTGTTACGGTACAGAGTCAATGTGGAGGCTATATACAGGGGGTACCGGTACAGGTTAGTCGAGGTATTTGTAAAATTGAAAATAAACAGCAGCAATGTAAAAACACAGGTCAATGTAAATTTGAAGGTCAATGTACATTTCAGCAGGTTTATGACTTGGGGGTAGAAGCTGTTGAGGAGCATTTTGGTCCTTCCTCTGACACCGCCTGGTTTAGAGGTCCTGGATGTCAGGAAGCTTGGCCCCAGTGATGTACTGGGCCAGATGCACTACCCTCTGTAGCGCCTTTTGTTCAGATGCCGGAAGTTGCCACACCAGGCGGTGATGCAACCGGTCGGGATGCTCTCGAAGGTGTAACTAAAGAACTTTTTGAGGATCTGGGGACCATGTCAAATCTCAAAAGTTGTTGTCATGCTCTCTTCGCAACTGAATGGTGTGTTTGGAACATGATCGTTTGTTGGTGATGTGGAAACCAAGGAACTTGAAACTCTCTACCTGTTCCACTTCACTTTTCCTGTAGTCCACGATCAGTTCCTTACATTGAGGGAGATTTTATCCTGGCACCAAACTGCCAGGTATCTGATCTGCTCCCTTTAGACTGTCTCATCTTTGTTGGTGATCAGGCCTGACCACTGTTGTGTCATCAGCAAATGTAATAATGGTGTTGGAGTCGTGCTTGGCCAAGCAGTAGTGGGAGAACAGGGAGGGAGAACAGGGAGAACTAGGGTACTGGAGCTTTGTGGGTATTGTAGTTTTGAACGCTGAGCTGTATTAAATAAACAGCAGTCTCAGGTGTGCCTTTTGTCCATATGGGAAAGGGCAGAGTGTTGTGTGATTCAGATTGCATCAAAACTAGTGACAGGTATAGAACCATTGTCCATGTGGGAAAGGGCAGAGTGTTGTGTGAATCAGATTGCATCATCTGTGGATCTATTGGGACGGTATCGGATTTGGAGTGTGTCTAGACTTCTTTAATATTAGATATCGCGCACCAGCAGTTATTGACAAATAGACACACACCCCGATCCCTTGTCTTACCAGACGTAGCTGCTCTGTCCTGCTAATGCATGGAGAAGCCAGCCAGCTCTATATTATCCATGTTGTCATTTAGCCATGTCTCGTGAAACATAAGATTTGACAGTTAATGACCCATTGGTAGGATAATCTTAATCGTAGAGTTTGTTCTCCAATGATTACACGTTGGCAAATAATTCAGAGGGTAGCTTTGGTTTACCTACTCGTGGTTTACCTACTCGTGGTTTACCTACTCGTGGTTTACCTACTCGTGGTTTACCTACTCTTACAAGGTACCCCCCCGATCTCCGACCCTTGTATTTCCATATTTTCTTCACACGAATGACAGGGATTTGGGCCTGGTTTCCGGAGAAGTAGTATATCCTTCACGTCAGACTCATTAAATAAAAATGTGTTGTCCAGTTCGAGGTGAGTAATCTCGGTTCTTATGTCCAGAAGCTCTTTTCGGTTATTAGAGATGGTAACAGCAACATTATGAGAAACAAACAACACGAAAACAAAGAAAACACAATTGGATAGGAGACTGTAAAACGGCAGCAATCCCCATCGGTGACATTATAAAAACCTGTGTGTGAGTGTGCTTGCGTTGCATAAAAAAGATGTTGAGCTGAAGAGATGTTCATATCTCTGAACTAGCTACAGATATATAACTACCATTAAATAACTAGCTAAAGTTAAACAACTAGCCACCATTAATCAACTAGCTACCAGTAAATAACTAGCTACCAGTAAACAACTAGCTACCATTAAATAACTAGGTACAGGAAAAGCAATAGTTACAGGTAAAGGACTAGTGACAGGTAAAGGACTAGTAACAGGTAAAGAACTAGCTTCAGGTAAATAACTAGTAACAGGTAAAGAACTAGTAACAGGTAAATGACTAGTGACAGGTAAAGAACTAGTAACAGGTAAAGGACTAGTGACAGGTAAAGGACTAGTGACAGGTAAATGACTAGTAACAGGTAAATGGACTAGTGACAGGTAAATGACTAGTAACAGGTAAATGACTAGTAACAGGTAAAGAACTAGTAACAGGTAAAGAACTAGTGACAGGTAAAGGACTAGTGACAGGTAAAGAACTAGTAACAGGTAAAGAACTAGTAACAGGTAAAGGACTAGTAACAGGTAAAGAACTAGTGACAGGTAAAGGACTAGTGACAGGTAAAGGACTAGTGACAGGTAAAGGACTAGTAACAGGTAAAGGACTAGTAACAGGTAAAGAACTAGTGACAGGTAAAGGACTAGTGACAGGTAAAGGACTAGTAACAGGTAAAGGACTAGTAACAGGTAAAGAACTAGTAACAGGTAAAGGACTAGTGACAGGTAAAGAACTAGTAACAGGTAAAGAACTAGTAACAGGTAAAGGACTAGTAACAGGTAAAGGACTAGTAACAGGTAAAGGACTAGTGACAGGTAAAGGACTAGTAACAGGTAAAGGACTAGTAACAGGTAAAGGACTAGTGACAGGTAAAGAACTAGTGACAGGTAAAGGACTAGTGACAGGTAAAGGACTAGTGACAGGTAAAGGACTAGTGACAGGTAAAGGACTAGTGACAGGTAAAGAACTAGTAACAGGTAAAGGACTAGTAACAGGTAAAGGACTAGTAACAGGTAAAGGACTAGTAACAGGTAAAGGACTAGTAACAGGTAAAGAACTAGTAACAGGTAAAGGACTAGTAACAGGTAAAGGACTAGTAACAGGTAAAGAACTAGTGACAGGTATAGGACTAGTAACAGGTAAAGGACTAGTAACAGGTAAATAACTAGTAACAGGTAAAGAACTAGTAACAGGTAAAGGACTAGTAACAGGTAAAGGACTAGTAACAGGTAAAGGACTAGTAACAGGTAAAGGACTAGTAACAGGTAAAGAACTAGTAACAGGTAAAGGACTAGTGACAGGTAAAGAACTAGTGACAGGTAAAGGACTAGTGACAGGTAAAGGACTAGTGACAGGTAAAGGACTAGTGACAGGTAAAGGACTAGTGACAGGTAAAGAACTAGTAACAGGTAAAGGACTAGTAACAGGTAAAGAACTAGTAACAGGTAAAGAACTAGTAACAGGTAAAGAACTAGAAACAGGTAAAGGACTAGTGACAGGTAAATAACTAGTGACAGGTAAAGGACTAGTGACAGGTAAATAACTAGTGACAGGTAAAGAACTAGTGACAGGTGAAGAACTAGTAACAGGTAAAGGACTAGTGACAGGTAAAGGACTAGTAACAGGTAAATGACTAGTAACATGTAAATGAACTAGTAACAGGTAAAGGACTAGTAACAGGTAAAGGACTAGTAACAGGTAAAGGACTAGTAACAGGTAAAGGACTAGTGACAGGTAAAGGACTAGTGACAGGTAAAGAACTAGTAACAGGTAAAGGACTAGTAACAGGTAAAGGACTAGTAACAGGTAAAGGACTAGTAACAGGTAAAGGACTAGTAACAGGTAAAGAACTAGTGACAGGTAAAGGACTAGTAACAGGTAAAGGACTAGTAACAGGTAAAGGACTAGTAACAGGTAAAGGACTAGTAACAGGTAAAGGACTAGTAACAGGTAAAGAACTAGCTAAAGGTAAAGGACTAGTAACAGGTAAAGAACTAGCTAAAGGTAAAGAACTAGGTACTGGTAAAGAACTAGTAACAGGTAAAGAATGAGTTGCAGGTAAAGTCCTAGCTATCTGTAAAGAACTAGTGACAGGTAAAGAACTAGCAGGTAAAGAACTAGCAGCAGGTAAAGAACTAGTAACAGGTAAATAATAAGTAACAGAAGTAAAACTAGCTAGGTGTAAAGAACTAGCAGCAGGTAAAGAACTAGCAGCAGGTAAAGAACTAGCAGCAGGTAAAGAACTAGCAGCAGGTAAAGAACTAGCAGCAGGTAAAGAATGAGTTGCAGGTAAAGTCCTAGCTATCCGTAAAGAACTAGCAGCAGGTAAAGAATGAGTTGCAGGTAAAGTCCTAGCTATCTGTAAAGAACTAGCAGCAGGTAAAGAACTAGCATCAGGTAAAGAACTAGCAGCAGGTAAAGAATGAGTTGCAGGTAAAGTCCTAGCTATCTGTAAAGAACTAGCAGCAGGTAAAGAATGAGTTGCAGGTAAAGTCCTAGCTATCTGTAAAGAACTAGCTTCAGGTAAATAACTAACTAACGGAAGAGAACTAGCTACCGGTAAAGAACTAGCTACAGGTTAAGAAGTAGCTGTCACGTTCTGACCATCGTTCGTGTGTGTTTTGCTTCTTTTAGTGTTGGTCAGGACGTGAGCTGGGTGGGCATTCTATGTTGTGTGTCTGGTTTGTCTATTTCTATGTTTGGCCTGATATGGTTCTCAATCAGAGGCAGGTGTCAGTCATTGTCTCTGATTGGGAACCATATTTAGGTAGCCTGTTTTGTGTTGGGTTTTGTGGGTGATTGTACCTGCCTCTGTGTTTGTTGCACCACATAGGGCTGTTTCGGTTATTTCACATGTCTTGTTTTGTAGATTGTTCATTGTTCATCTTTATTAAAGATGTTCACAAGTAACCACGCTGCGTTTTGGTCCACCTCTCTTTCCCCAGAAGAAAACCATGACACTAGCTACTGGTAAAGAACTAGCAATCGGGAAAAAAAGAGCTACCGGTAAAGAACCAGCAACAGTTAAAGAACTAGCTGCAGGTGAAGAACAATCTATGGGTAAAGAACTAGCTACCGGTATGGAAAAAGCTACACGTAAATAACAACCAACCAGTAAATAATAACCAACAGGGTAAAGAACTGGCTACCGGTAAAGAACTAGCTACGGGTAAAGAACTGGCTACGAGTAAAGAACTGGCTACGAGTAAAGAACTAGCTACGAGTAAAGAACTAGCTACGAGTAAAGAACTAGCTACAAGTAAAGAACTAGCTACGGGTAAACAACTGGCTACGAGTAAAGAACTAGCTACGGGTAAAGGACTACCTAAGGGTAAAGGACTGACTGCAGGTAAAGTACTACCTAAGGGTAAAGGACTAGCTGCAGGTAATGGACTACCTAAGGGTAATGGACTACCTAAGGGTAAAGGACTACCTAAGGGTAAAGGACTAGCTGCAGGTAAAGGACTACCTAAGGGTAAAGGACTACCTAAGGGTAAAGGACTGACTGCAGGTAAAGTACTACCTAAGGGTAAAGTACTACCTAAGGGTAAAGGACTACCTAAGGGTAAAGGACTACCTAAGGGTAAAGGACTACCTAAGGGTAAAGGACTACCTAAGGGTAAAGGACTACCTAAGGGTAAAGGACTACCTAAGGGTAAAGGACTACCTAAGGGTAAAGGACTACCTAAGGGTAAAGGACTACCTAAGGGTAAAGGACTACCTAAGGGTAAAGGACTACCTAAGGGTAAAGGACTACCTAAGGTAATGGACTACCTAGGACTGACTGCAGGTAAAGGACTACCTAAGGGTAAAGGACTACCTAAGGGTAAAGGACTAGCTGCAGGTAAAGGACTACCTAGGGGTAAAGGACTACCTAAGGGTAAAGGACTACCTAAGGGTAAAGGACTACCTAGGGGTAAAGGACTACCTAAGGGTAAAGGACTACCTAAGGGTAAAGGACTACCTAAGGGTAAAGGACTACCTAAGGGTAAAGGACTACCTAAGGGTAAAGGACTACCTAAGGGTAAAGGACTACCTAAGGGTAAAGGACTACCTAAGGGTAAAGGACTACCTAAGGGTAAAGGACTACCTAAGGGTAAAGGACTACCTAAGGGTAAAGGACTACCTAAGGGTAAAGGACTACCTAGGGGTAAAGGACTACCTAAGGGTAAAGGACTACCTAAGGGAAAGGACTAAAGGTAAAGGACTACCTAAGGGTAAAGGACTACCTAAGGGTAAAAGGCTGAATAAGGGTTTGGACTACCTAAGGGTAAAGGACTACCTTTGTTAAAGGACTACCTTGAAAGGATACCTAAGGGTAAATGACTACCTCATGATTGTGACTACCTAAGGGTTGTTGGACTTACCAAAAAGGACTACCTAAGGTTAAAGGACTACTTTATGTTAAAGGACTACCTAAGGGAAATACCTAAGGGTAAAGGACTACCTAAGGGTAAAGGACAAGGGTAAAGGACTACCTAAGGGTAAAGGCACTAAGGGTAAATGATACCTAAGGGTTCTGGAATCCAGGGAAAAGGATACCTAAGGGTAAAGGACTACCTAAGGGTAAAGGACTACCTAAGGGTAAAGGATTACCTAAGGGTAAAGGACTATTTTGCTTCCAGGAATGGGAAAAATTTCAGTCTCTCGATGTGCAAAACTGATAGAGACATAAACTTACAGCTGTAATCGCAGCAAAAGGTGGCGCTACAAAGTATTAACTTAAGGGGGCTGAATAATTTTTGCACGCCCAATTTTTCAGTTTTTGATTTGTTAAAAAAGTTTGAAATATCCAATAAATGTCGTTACACTTCATGATTGTGTCCCACTTGTTGTTGATTCTTCACAAAAAAAATACAGTTTTATATCTTTATGTTTGAAGCCTGAAATGTGGCAAAAGGTCGCAAAGTTCAAGGGGGCCGAATACTTTCGCAAGGCACTGTACATGATCGAACGCTTCTGTAATCCAGAAACATTTTATACAACAGCCTTCTGTGTTCTCTTTTCTCTTCTTCATCTCTCTGCTTCCATCGGGTATTCCACTTCAAAAACGCAAAACTCGGACAACTTCTTCTGAGTTTCTTGCCCATCACAGTCATCAGAAGACTACAATGTCTGGTTCAATGACAGTATTTTATCCTAAATCAGGGATTTCCTCATTGTCTGATTAATTTCCAGAGTCAGAGTCAGCATGGCGCGATCATCCTCCAGACAGTAGTTCAACTTTTTCTGATCTTCGCCTGTTACCTTCAAGGCAGTACTTTTTCAGTTTTTTAATGATATGTGTGTGTGTGTGTTTGTGTGTACGTGTGTGTGTGCACGCCCGTGTGTGTGTGTGTACCGCCTCCAGACCTCAGAGCAGCTTGGATCCTCCAGCTCAGAGAGAGACCAGCTAGCCTTGGCTACCACAGTCATAATTATGGGATAGCATGTGTTTGTAAATAAGTCACCTCACCTCCATAACTCTGTTACCCACCCACACACACACACACACACACACAGAGAGAGAGAGAGAGACAGACATGCAGTACCAGTGAAAAGTTTGGACACACTTACTCATTCAAGGGTTTTTCTTTATTTTTACTATTTTCTACATTGTAGAATAATAGTGAAGACATCAAAAATATGAAATAACACATATGGAATCATGTAGTAACCAAAGAAGTGTCAAACAAATCAAAATATATTTGGAATTCTTCAAAGTAGGGTTAAAGTTAAGGTTGCCACCATTTGCCTTGATGACAGCTTCGCACACCCTTGGCATTCTCTCAACCAGCTTCATGAGGAATGCTTTTCCAACAGTTGGTTGCTTTTTCTTCATTCCGCTGTCCAACTCATCCAAAACCATCTCAATTGGGTTGAGGTCGGGTGATTGTGGAGGCTAGGTCATCTGATGCAGCAATCCATCACTCTCCTTGGTCAAATAGCCCTTACACAGCCTGGAGGTGTTCTAGGTCATTGTTCTGTTGAAAAACAAATGATAGTCCCACTAAGGACAAACCAGATGGGATGGCGTATCACTGCAGAATGCTCTTGTAGCCATGCTGGTTAAGTGTGCCTTGAATTCCAAATAAATCTCTGACAGTGTCACCAGCAAAGCACCCCACAACATCAAACCTCCTCCTCCATGCTTCACAGTGGGAACCACACGTGGAGATCATCCATTCACCTACTCTGCATCTCACAAAGCCACAGCGGTTGGAACCAAACATCTCCAATTTGGACTCATCAGACCAAAGGACAGATTTCCAACCGGTTTAATGTACATTACTCATGGTTCTTGTCCCAATCACGTCTCTTCTTTTTGGTTCTTTGCAGCAATTTGACCATGAAGGCCTGATTCAAGCAGTCTCCTCTGAACAGTTAACATGTGTCTGCAATTTCTGAGGCTGCTAACTGAATTAAACTTAACGTCTGCAGCAGAGGTAACTCTGGGTCTACCTTTACCATGATGGTCCTCATGAGTCAGTTAACTCTAATGAACTTCTCCTCTGCAGCAGAGGTAACTCTGGGTCTTCCTTTCCTGTGATGGTCCTCATGAGTCAGTTAACTCTAATGAACTTCTCCTCTGTAAGGTCTTCCTTTCCTGTGAAGGTCCTCATGAGTCAGTTAACTCTAATGAACTTCTCCTCTGCAGCAGAGGTAACTCTGGGTCTTCCTTTCCTGTGAAGGTCCTCATGTGTCAGTTAACTCTAATGAACTTCTCCTCTGCCGCAGAGATAACTCTGGGTCTTCCTTTCCTGTGATGGTCCTCGTGAGTCAGTTAACTCTATAATGAGCTTTTCCTCTGCAGCATAGGTAACTCTGGGTCTTCCTTTCCTGTGGTGGTCCTCGTGAGTCAGTTAACTCTAATGAACTTATCCTCTGCAGCAGAGGTAACTCTGGGTCTTCCTTTCCTGTGGTGGTCCTCATGAGAGTCAGTTAACTCTAATGAACTTATCCTCTGCAGCAGAGGTAACTCTGGGTCTTCCTTTCCTGTGGCGGTCCTCATGAGAGTCAGTTAACTCTAATGAACTTATCCTCTGCAGCAGAGGTAACTCTGGGTCTTCCTTTCCTGTGGCGGTCCTCATGAGAGTCAGTTAACTCTAATGAACTTATCCTCTGCAGCAGAGGTAACTCTGGGTCTTCCTTTCCTGTGGCGGTCCTCATGAGAGCCAGTTAACTCTAATGAACTTATCCTCTGCAGCAGAGGTAACTCTGGGTCTTCCTTTCCTGTGGCGGTCCTCATGAGAGCCAGTTAACTCTAATGAACTTATCCTCTGCAGCAGAGGTAACTCTGGGTCTTCCTTTCCTGTGGTGGTCCTCATGAGAGCCAGTTAACTCTAATGAACTTATCCTCTGCAGCAGAGGTAACTCTGGGTCTTCCTTTCCTGTGGCGGTCCTCATGAGAGCCAGGTAACTCTAATGAACTTTTCCTCTGCAGCAGAGGTAACTCTGGGTCTTCCTGTAGCTCAGTTGGTAGAGCATGGCGCTTGTAACGCCAGGGTAGTGGGTTCGATTCCCGGGACCACCCATACGTAGAATGTATGCACACATGACTGTAAGTCGCTTTGGATAAAAGCGTCTGCTAAATGACATATTATTCCTTTCCTGTGGTGGTACTCGTGAGAGGCAGTTTCATCAGAGCGCTGGATGGTTTTTACACCTGCACTTTGCTGATTTGAGCTCTTCTTGCCATAATATGGACTTAGTATTGTACCAAATAGGGCTATCTTCTGTATACCACCCCTACCTTGTCACACCACAACTGATTGATTTGTTGAACACTTCTTTTGTTATTAAATTGTGTGTTATTAATATATGTGTTATTTCATAGTTTTGATGTCTTCACTGTTATTCTATAATGTAGAAAATAGTAAAAAATCAAGAAAAACCCTGGAATGAGTAGGTGTGTCCAGACATTTGACTGGTACTGTAGACACTCTGCCATGGTGAGGCTGGTGGGAGGAGCTATACGAGGACGGAAATGTCTGGAAACAGAGTCATAAAGATTATATAGAGCAGCGGGTTGGTTTATTTCCCAGTTTACAGTAAACAACTCAGTGTTGCACAACACAAGACTCTTCAGTGACCATCTGAGTTGAAGCCCACAGAAAGGTCTCACGCTGTGGCATGTCCAAAGGGATGGACATTATGCCCGTGGAAAGTACTTTTCAGACTGAGCTAAATGTGACAAACTAGCAAAGCAGGCAATTAACATTTTGGATTTTAAAATGACATTTTGTCTGCTTGGCTAGAGAACTTCATGCAGCCAGTAGAAACTGGGATCTATTAGCTTGAGGCTGTGGCACTTTGACTATCACAAAGTAAAAACTATTTTCCCCCAATCTCTGAGAAATACAAGGTCAAATCATTGTAAGAGTCTTTGGTGTAACTCAACCAATGAATCCCTCAACCTCCCAATTTCAGGGGGCGGTCAATAAATTGGTAAAGACATTAACTATATTGTTTGGTCCTTTTGGGGCAAAGTGATGAGGCTGTGGGACATCAATTAAAACTGCTCCACGTCCACATATCTGTCAATAAATGCTATGTTTAATCACCTAATGACATTGAGAGGGAGAGGGAAAAAAGGAGAGAGAGCGAGAGAGGGGTAGAGAGAGAAAGAGTGGGATAGAAAGAAAGAGTGGGAGAGGGAGGGAGATACAGAGAGAGAGAGAGAGAGGGAGCGAGATACAGAGAGAGAGAGAGGGAGCGAGATACAGAGAGAGAGAGAGGGAGCGAGATACAGAGAGAGGGAGGGAGATACAGAGAGAGAGAGAGGGAGGGAGATACAGAGAGAGAGAGAGGGAGGGAGATACAGAGAGAGAGAGAGGGAGGGAGATACAGAGAGAGAGAGAGGGAGGGAGATGCAGAGAGAGAGAAAGGGAGCGAGATACAGAGAGAGAGAGAGGGGAGCGAGATACAGAGAGAGAGAGAGGGAGCGAGATACAGAGGGAGGGAGATACAGAGAGAGAGAGAGGGAGCGAGATACAGAGGGAGGGAGATACAGAGAGAGAGGGAGCGAGATACAGAGAGAGAGAGAGGGAGCGAGATACAGAGAGAGAGAGAGGGAGGGAGATACAGAGAGAGAGAGAGAGAGGGAGGGAGATACAGAGAGAGGAGAGAGGGAGGGAGATACAGAGAGAGAGAGAGAGAGAGGGAGGGAGATACAGAGAGAGAGAGAGGGAGGGAGATACAGAGAGAGAGAGGGAGCGAGATACAGAGAGAGAGAGAGAGGGAGCGAGATACAGAGAGAGAGAGAGAGGAGCGAGATACAGAGAGAGAGAGAGGAGGGGATACAGAGAGAGAGAGAGGGAGGGAGATACAGAGAGAGAGAGAGGGGAGGGAGATACAGAGAGAGCGAGATACAGAGAGAGAGAGGAGCGAGATACAGAGAGAGAGAGGGAGGAGATACAGAGAGAGAGAGAGAGAGGGAGGGAGATACAGAGAGAGAGAGAGAGGGAGGGAGATACAGAGAGAGAGAGAGGGAGGGAGATACAGAGAGAGAGAGAGAGAGAGAGAGGAGGGAGCGAGATACAGAGAGAGAGAGAGGGAGCGAGATACAGAGAGAGAGAGAGGGAGCGAGATACAGAGAGAGAGAGAGGGAGCGAGATACAGAGAGAGAGAGAGAGGGAGGGAGATACAGAGAGAGAGAGAGAGAGGGAGGGAGATACAGAGAGAGAGAGAGGGAGGGAGATACAGAGAGAGAGAGAGAGGGAGGGAGATACAGAGAGAGAGAGAGGGAGGGAGATACAGAGAGAGAGAGAGGGAGGGAGATACAGAGAGAGAGAGGGAGGGAGATACAGAGAGAGAGAGAGGGAGGGAGATACAGAGAGAGAGAGAGGAGGGAGATACAGAGAGAGAGAGAGGGAGGGAGATGCAGAGAGAGAGAGAAAGGGAGTGAGATACAGAGAGAGAGAGAGGGAGCGAGATACAGAGAGAGAGAGAGGGAGCGAGATACAGAGGGAGGGGAGATACAGAGAGAGAGAGAGGGAGCGAGATACAGAGGGAGGGAGATACAGAGAGAGAGAGAGGGGAGCGAGATACAGAGAGAGAGAGAGGGAGGGAGACACAGAGAGAGAGAGAGAGAGGGAGGGAGATACAGAGAGAGAGAGAGAGGGAGGGAGATACAGAGAGAGAGAGAGGGAGGGAGATACAGAGAGAGAGAGAGGGAGCGAGATACAGAGAGAGAGAGAGAGGGAGCGAGATACAGAGAGAGAGAGAGAGGGAGCGAGATACAGAGAGAGAGAGGGAGGGAGATACAGAGAGAGAGAGGGAGGGAGATACAGAGAGAGAGGGAGGTAGATACAGAGAGAGAGAGCGAGATACAGAGAGAGAGAGGGAGCGAGATACAGAGAGAGAGAGAGGGAGGGAGATACAGAGAGAGAGAGAGGGAGGGAGATACAGAGAGAGAGAGAGGGAGCGAGATACATAGAGAGGAGGGGGAGGGAGATACAGAGAGAGAGAGAGGGAGGGAGATACATAGAGAGAGAGAGGGAGGGAGATACAGAGAGAGAGAGAGGGAGGGAGATACAGAGAGAGAGGGAGGGAGATACAGAGAGAGAGAGAGGGAGGGAGATACAGAGAGAGAGAGAGGGAGGGGGACATACATGGGGAGAGAAGGAGAGGGAGGGAGATACAGAGAGAGAGAGAGGGAGCGAGATACATAGACAGACAGA
The DNA here is from genome assembly GCF_023373465.1 of Oncorhynchus keta. Taxonomy (NCBI): domain Eukaryota; kingdom Metazoa; phylum Chordata; class Actinopteri; order Salmoniformes; family Salmonidae; genus Oncorhynchus; species Oncorhynchus keta. The sequence goes on from NW_026279655.1 coordinate 176,935, forward strand.
GAAAAAAAAGAGAGAGAGAGAGAGATGAGTGAATTTATATCAAAGCATTCTACCTTACAAACAAGGAGGCTTTCATAAGGATCATCACTTGCCTGTCTGTCTGACATTGAGACAGAGCCAGATAGAGCTGTCCAAGTTACCCTGCTGCCTGCCTCTCTGCCTCGTAGGGCCCAGGATACCACTTCACACCTCCACACAGAGTGGGTTGCCAGGCATATATACACACACACACACTGCATAAATATTTACCAGACAAACAGCTGTCATGTCTCTCTCTGTTAATATAAATTCCTTAAGGTTGATGGAGAAATGGAGGAGATGGAGGAGAGGAGGAAATGAGGAAAGATGGAGAGGAAAGATGGAGGAGAGGAGAGGAGGAGAGGAAAGATGGAGGAGAGGAAAGATGGAGGAGAGGAGAGGAGAGGAGAGGAGAGAGGTGGAGAAGAGTAGAGATGGAGGAGAGGATGAGAGAAGGAGAGATGACATGTCTGAAGAGCACATTTCATACTGGAGGATTTCAACGTGTTTACTTAGCGGGATTGTTTTCTTAAGGAAGAAGAGAAGTGCATTGGTGTGATGGTGTAATGTCACACCAATGCAGTGTTTCTGTGATGAAATAAATCAAATTAGCGATGGCATCATTTTACGTGACCAACACATTAATGTTTCTTCACTCCTCCTAAATGACATACGTTTGGTTGGCTGTCTCTGAGTTAAATTATACAAAGGCTAAATATTTAGTGAAACAGCCATATTATTAGTGTCCTGACCAGGGGGTGTCCTGGTACATCAAGCTGCCTCTCTACAGAAACAGGAGATAGACTAGTGTTCTGTCCAGGGGGTGTCCTGGTACATCAAGCTGTCTTACTACAGAAACAGGAGATAGACTAGTGTCCTGACCAGGGGGTGTCCTGGTACAACAAGCTGTCTCTCTACAGAAACAGGAGCTAGACTAGTGTCCTGTCCAGGGGGTGTCCTGTAATAATAATAATAATAATATATGCCATTTAGCAGACGCTTTTATCCAAAGCGACTTACAGTCATGTGTGCATACATTCTACGTATGGGTGGTCCCGGGGATTGAACCCACTACCCTGGCGTTACAAGCGCCATGCTCTACCAACTGAGCTACAGAAGATAGACTAGTGTCCTGTCCAGGGGTGTCCTGGTACAACAAGCTGTCTCTCTACAGAAACAGGAGATAGACTAGTGTCCTGACCAGGGGTGTCCTGGTACATCAAGCTGCCTCTCTACAGAAACAGGAGATAGACTAGTGTCCTGACCAGGGGGTGTCCTGGTACATCAAGCTGCCTCTCTACAGAAACAGGAGATAGACTAGTGTCCTGTCCAGGGGGTGTCCTGGTACAACAAGCTGTCTCTCTACAGAAACAGGAGATAGACTAGTGTCCTGACCAGGGGTGTCCTGGTACATCAAGCTGCCTCTCTACAGAAACAGGAGATAGACTAGTGTCCTGTCCAGGGGTGTCCTGGTACATCAAGCTGTCTCTCTACAGAAACAGGAGATAGACTAGTGTCCTGACCAGGGGTGTCCTGGTACAACAAGCTGTCTCTCTACAGAAACAGGAGCTAGACTAGTGTCCTGTCCAGGGGGTGTCCTGGTACAACAAGCTGTCTCTCTACAGAAACAGGAGATAGACTAGTGTCCTGACCAGGGGTGTCCTGGTACATCAAGCTGCCTCTCTACAGAAACAGGAGATAGACTAGTGTCCTGTCCAGGGGTGTCCTGGTACATCAAGCTGTCTCTCTACAGAAACAGGAGATAGACTAGTGTCCTGACCAGGGGGTGTCCTGGTACAACAAGCTGTCTCTACAGAAACAGGAGCTAGACTAGTGTCCTGTCCAGGGGTGTCCTGGTACAACAAGCTGTCTCTCTACAGAAACAGGAGATAGACTAGTGTCTGACCAGGGGTGTCCTGGTACAACAAGCTGTCTCTCTACAGAAACAGGAGATAGACTAGTGTCTGACCAGGGGGTGTCCTGGTACAACAAGCTGTCTCTCTACAGAAACAGGAGATAGACTAGTGTCCTGACCAGGGGTGTCCTGGTACAACAAGCTGTCTCTCTACAGAAACAGGAGATAGACTAGTGTCCTGACCAGGGGTGTCCTGGTACATCAAGCTGTCTCTCTACAGAAACAGGAGATAGACTAGTGTCTGACCAGGGGTGTCCTGGTACATCAAGCTGTCTCTCTACAGAAACAGGAGATAGACTAGTGTCCTGACCAGGGGTGTCCTGGTACATCAAGCTGTCTCACTACAGAAACAGGAGATAGACTAGTGTCCTGTCCAGGGGGTGTCCTGGTACAACAAGCTGTCTCTCTACAGAAACAGGAGCTAGACTAGTGTCCTGTCCAGGGGGTGTCCTGTACATCAAGCTGCCTCTCTACAGAAACAGGAGATAGACTAGTGTCCTGTCCAGGGGGTGTCCTGTACATCAAGCTGCCTCTCTACAGAAACAGGAGCTAGACTAGTGTCCTGTCCAGGGGGTGTCCTGTACATCAAGCTGCCTCTCTACAGAAACAGGAGATAGACTAGTGTCCTGTCCAGGGGGTGTCCTGGTACAACAAGCTGTCTCTCTACAGAAACAGGAGATAGACTAGTGTCCTGACCAGGGGGTGTCCTCACGCAAAAGGTGATATGGACGTTTGGACTTTCAGGCTTTCATACACTTCACTACTTTCACTGCTCTCTCAACTCTTTCTCTTAATCTCTCCATAATGTCAACTCAATTCAAGGGCTTTATTGGTAAACATAGGTTTACATTGCCAAAGCAAGTGAAATAGACAATACAAAATAAAAATACATTTGTTAGTATCTCTCTCTGATTGTAAACTATAACCTCCTTCAAAATTTGATTTGATTTGATACCTTCTCCCGTATCTCTCTCAGACTGTAAACTATAATCTCCTCCCATACCTCTCTGACTGTAAACTATAATCTCCTCACATATCTCTCTCAAACTGTAAACAATAATCTCTCGCCTCTCTCTCTCTCAAACTGTAAACAATAATCTCCTCACATCTCTCTCTCAAACTGTAAACAATAATCTCCTCACGTATCTCTCTCAAACTGTAAACAATAATCTCCTCATCTCTCTCTCAAACTGTAAACAATAATCTCCTCACGTATCTCTCTCAAACTGTAAACAATAATCTCCTCACATCTCTCTCAAACTGTAAACAATAATCTCCTCACATCTCTCTCTCAAACTGTAAACAATAATCTCCTCACGTATCTCTCTCAAACTGTAAACAATAATCTCCTCGCATCTCTCTCTCAAACTGTAAACAATAATCTCCTCACGTATCTCTCTCAAACTGTAAACAATAATCTCCTCGCATCTCTCTCTCTCAAACTGTAAACAATAATCTCCTCACATCTCTCTCTCAAACTGTAAACAATAATCTCCTCCACATCTCTCTCTCAAACTGTAAACAATAATCTCCTCACATATCTCTGTCTCTGACCCTAAACTGTAACATCCTCCTAAATCTCTCTCTGACTGTGAACTCTAAACTCCTCCCCATGTCTATCTCTCTGACTGTAAACAATACCCTCTTCCCATATCTATCTCTCTGACTGTAAACAATACCCTCTTCCCATATCTATCTCTCTGACTGTAAACAATACCCTCTTCCCATGTCTATCTCTCTGACTGTAAACAATACCCTCTTCCCATGTCTATCTCTCTGACTGTAAACAATACCCTCTTCCCATGTCTATCTCTCTGACTGTAAACAATACCCTCTTCCCATATCTATCTCTCTGACTGTAAACAATACCCTCTTCCCCTGTCTATCTCTCTGACTGTAAACAATACCCTCTTCCCCTGTCTATCTCTCTGACTGTAAACAATACCCTCTTCCCCTGTCTATCTCTCTGACTGTAAACAATACCCTCTTCCCATATCTATCTCTCTGACTGTAAACAATACCCTCTTCCCATGTCTATCTCTCTGACTGTAAACAATACCCTCTTCCCATATCTATCTCTCTGACTGTAAACAATACCCTCTTCCCATGTCTATCTCTCTGACTGTAAACAATACCCTCTTCCCATGTCTATCTCTCTGACTGTAAACAATACCCTCTTCCCATGTCTATCTCTCTGACTGTAAACAATACCCTCTTCCCATATCTATCTCTCTGACTGTAAACAATACCCTCTTCCCCTGTCTATCTCTCTGACTTTAAACAATACCCTCTTCCCATATCTATCTCTCTGACTGTAAACAATACCCTCTTCCCATGTCTATCTCTCTGACTGTAAACAATACCCTCTTCCCATATCTATCTCTCTGACTGTAAACAATACCCTCTTCCCATGTCTATCTCTCTGACTGTAAACAATACCCTCTTCCCATATCTATCTCTCTGACTGTAAACAATACCCTCTTCCCATATCTATCTCTCTGACTGTAAACAATACCCTCTTCCCATATCTATCTCTCTGACTGTAAACAATACCCTCTTCCCATATCTATCTCTCTGACTGTAAACAATACCCTCTTCCCATATCTATCTCTCTGACTGTAAACAATACCCTCTTCCCATATCTATCTCTCTGACTGTAAACAATACCCTCTTCCCATGTCTATCTCTCTGACTGTAAACAATACCCTCTTCCCATATCTATCTCTCTGACTGTAAACAATACCCTCTTCCCATATCTATCTCTCTGACTGTAAACAATACCCTCTTCCCATGTCTATCTCTCTGACTGTAAACAATACCCTCTTCCCATGTCTATCTCTCTGACTGTAAACAATACCCTCTTCCCATGTCTATCTCTCTGACTGTAAACAATACCCTCTTCCCATATCTATCTCTGACTGTAAACAATACCCTCTTCCCATATCTATCTCTCTGACTGTAAACAATACCCTCTTCCCATGTCTATCTCTCTGACTGTAAACAATACCCTCTTCCCATATCTATCTCTCTGACTGTAAACAATACCCTCTTCCCATGTCTATCTCTCTGACTGTAAACAATACCCTCTTCCCATATCTATCTCTCTGACTGTAAACAATACCCTCTTCCCATATCTATCTCTCTGACTGTAAACAATACCCTCTTCCCATATCTATCTCTCTGACTGTAAACAATACCCTCTTCCCATATCTATCTCTCTGACTGTAAACAATACCCTCTTCCCATATCTATCTCTCTGACTGTAAACAATACCCTCTTCCCATGTCTATCTCTCTGACTGTAAACTATAATCTCCTCCCATATCTCTCTGACTGTAAACTATAATCTCCTCCCATATCTATCTCTCTGACTGTAAACTATAATCTCCTCCCATACCTCTCTGACTGTAAACTATAATCTCCTCCCATATCTATCTCTCTGACTGTAAACTATAATCTCCTCCCATACCTCTCTGACTGTAAACTATAATCTCCTCCCATATCTATCTCTCTGACTGTAAACTATAATCTCCTCCCATACCTCTCTGACTGTAAACTTTTACGCCCTACCATATCTTTCTCTCAGAATATAAACTGTAAACTCCTCCCATATCTCTCTCTGCCTGTGAACTAAAATATTTTTGCATATCTCTGACTGTAAACTTTAACCTCCTCCAATTTCTCTAAGACAGTAAACTTTTATCTCCTCCCATACCTCTCTGACTGTAAACTATAATCTCCTCCCATATCTCTCTGACTGTAAACTATAATCTCCTCCCATACCTCTCTGACTGTAAACTATAATCTCCTCCCATATCTATCTCTCTGACTGTAAACTATAATCTCTCCCATACCTCTCTGACTGTAAACTATAATCTCCTCCCATATCTCTCTCTGACTGTGAACTGTAAACTCCTCCCATATTTCTCTCTGACTGTGAACTGTAAACTCCTCCTATATCTCTCTGACTGTAAACTATAATCTCCTCCCATACCTCTCTGACTGTAAACTATAATCTCCTCCCATATCTCTCTCTGACTGTGAACTGTAAACTCCTCCCATATTTCTCTCTGACTGTGAACTGTAAACTCCTCCTATATCTCTCTCTGACTGTGAACTGTAAACTCCTCCAACATCTCTCTGACTGTGAACTGTAAACTCCTCCCATATCTCTCTGACTGTGAACTTTAAACTCCTCCCATATCTGTCTGACTGTAAACATTTTCCTCCTCCCATATCTCTCTCAGACTGTAAACTATAACCTAATCCCCTATCTCTCTGACTGTAAACTATAACCTAATCCCCTATCTCTCTGACTGTAAACTATAACCTAATCCCCTATCTCTCAGACTGTAAACTATAACATAATCCCCTATCTCTCTGACTGTAAACTATAACCTAATCCCCTATCTCTCTGACTGTAAACTATAACCTAATCCCCTATCTCTCTGACTGTAAATTATAACCTAATCCCTATCTCTCAGACTGTAAACTATAACCTAATCCCTATCTCTCTGACTGTAAACTATAACCTAATCCCTATCTCTCTGACTGTAAACTATAACCTAATCCCTATCTCTCTGACTGTAAACTATAACCTAATCCCTATCTCTCTGACTGTAAACTATAACCTAATCCCCTATCTCTCTGACTGTAAACTATAACCTAATCCCTATCTCTCTGACTGTAAACTATAACCTAATCCCTATCTCTCTGACTGTAAACTATAACCTAATCCCCTATCTCTCTGAATGTAAACTATAACCTAATCCCTATCTCTCAGACTGTAAACTATAAAGTCCTCTGATATCTCTGACTGTAAACTTTTACCTCCTCCCATAGGTCTCTCTCTGACTGTAAACTATAACATAATCCCTATCTCTCTGACTATAAACTATAACCTAATCCCCTATCTCTCTGACTGTAAACTATAACATAATCCCCTATCTCTCTGACTGTAAACTATAACCTAATCCCCTATCTCTCTGACTGTAAACTATAACCTAATCCCCTATCTCTCAGACTGTAAACTATAACCTAATCCCCTATCTCTCTGACTGTAAACTATAACCTAATCCCCTATCTCTCAGACTGTAAACTATAACCTAATCCCCTATCTCTCTGACTGTAAACTATAACCTAATCCCCTATCTCTCAGACTGTAAACTATAACCTAATCCCCTATCTCTCTGACTGTAAACTATAACCTAATCCCCTATCTCTCTGAATGTAAACTATAACCTAATCCCCTATCTCTCAGACTGTAAACTATAACCTAATCCCTATCTCTCAGACTGTAAACTATAACCTAATCCCCTATCTCTCAGACTGTAAACTATAACCTAATCCCCTATCTCTCAGACTGTAAACTATAACCTAATCCCCTATCTCTCTGACTGTAAAAATATAACCTAATCCCTATCTCTCAGACTGTAAACTATAACCTAATCCCTATCTCTCTGACTGTAAACTATAACCTAATCCCCTATCTCTCAGACTGTAAACTATAAAGTCCTCTGATATCTCTGACTGTAAACTTTTACCTCCTCCCATAGGTCTCTCTCTGACTGTAAACTATAACATAATCCCCTATCTCTCTGACTATAAACTATAACCTAATCCCCTATCTCTCTGACTGTAAACTATAACCTAATCCCTATCTCTCAGACTGTAAACTATAACCTAATCCCCTATCTCTCTGACTGTAAAATATAACCTAATCCCCTATCTCTCAGACTGTAAACTATAACCTAATCCCCTATCTCTCTGACTGTAAACTATAACCTAATCCCTATCTCTCAGACTGTAAACTATAACCTAATCCCTATCTCTCTGACTGTAAACTATAACCTAATCCCCTATCTCTCTGACTGTAAACTATAACCTAATCCCTATCTCTCAGACTGTAAACTATAACCTAATCCCCTATCTCTCTGACTGTAAACTATAACCTAATCCCCTATCTCTCTGACAGTAAACTATAACCTAATCCCTATCTCTCTGACTGTAAACTATAACCTAATCCCTATCTCTCTGACTGTAAACTATAACCTAATCCCCTATCTCTCTGACTGTAAACTATAACCTAATCCCCTATCTCTCAGACTGTAAACTATAACCTAATCCCCTATCTCTCTGACTGTAAATTATAACCTAATCCCCTATCTCTCAGACTGTAAACTATAACCTAATCCCCTATCTCTCTGACTGTAAACTATAACCTAATCCCCTATCTCTCAGACTGTAAACTGTAACCTAATCCCCTATCTCTCTGACTGTAAACTATAACCTAATCCCCTATCTCTCTGAATGTAAACTATAACCTAATCCCTATCTCTCTGACTGTAAACTATAACCTAATCCCCTATCTCTCTGACAGTAAACTATAACCTAATCCCTATCTCTCTGACTGTAAACTATAACCTAATCCCCTATCTCTCTGACTGTAAACTATAACCTAATCCCCTATCTCTCAGACTGTAAACTATAAAGTCCTCTGATATCTCTGACTGTAAACTTTTACCTCCTCCCATAGGTCTCTCTCTGACTGTAAACTATAACATAATCCCTATCTCTCTGACTATAAACTATAACCTAATCCCCTATCTCTCTGACTGTAAACTATAACCTAATCCCTATCTCTCTGACTGTAAACTATAACCTAATCCCCTATCTCTCTGACTGTAAAATATAACCTAATCCCTATCTCTCAGACTGTAAACTATAACCTAATCCCCTATCTCTCAGACTGTAAACTATAACCTAATCCCCTATCTCTCTGACTGTAAACTATAACCTAATCCCCTATCTCTCAGACTGTAAACTGTAACCTAATCCCCTATCTCTCTGACTGTAAACTATAACCTAATCCCCTATCTCTCTGAATGTAAACTATAACCTAATCCCCTATCTCTCAGACTGTAAACTATAAAGTCCTCTGATATCTCTGACTGTAAACTTTGACCTCCTCCCATATGTCTCTCTCAGACTGTAAACTATTACATTCTCGCATATCTCTGACTGTAAACTTTACTACTCTCATATCTCTCTCTCAGAGCGTTATATATAACCTCCTCCCATTTCTCTCTTTCAGACTGTGAACTATAACATTCCTGCATATCTCTGACTGTAAACTTTAACCTCCTCCAATTTCTCTGAGAGTAAACAAAAACCTCTTCCCGTATCTCTATTTTTGACTGTAAAATATATTCTCCTCCCATATCTCTCTCTCAGAATGTAAACTAAAATCCTTCCATATCTCTCTCAGACTGTAAACTAGATCATCATCCCATATCTCTCTCTCAGAATGTAAACTCTAAAATCCTTCCATATCTCTCTCAGACTGTAAACTAGATCATCATCCCATATCTCTCTCTCAGACTGTAAACTAGATAATCCTCCCATATCTCTCTCTCAGAATGTAAACTCTAAAATCCTTCCATATCTCTCTCAGACTGTAAACTAGATCATCATCCCATATCTCTCTCTCAGACTGTAAACTAGATCATCCTCCCATATCTCTCTCTCAGATAGTAAACTGTAAAATCCTCATATCTCTCTATTAGATTGTAAACTATATCCTCCTCCCATATCTCCCTCTCCATCGCCTTTCAGACTTTAACTTTAGCCAGATGCTGTATAACCTCCCCATCCCTACTATATAACCTCCCCATCCCTACTATATAACCTCCCCATCCCTACTATATAACCTCCCCATCCCTACTATATAACCTCCCCATCCCTACTATATAACCTCCCCATCCCTACTATATAACCTCCCCATCCCTACTATATAACCTCCCCATCCCTACTATATAACCTCCCCATCCCTACTATATAACCTCCCCATCCCTACTATATAACCTCCCCATCCCTACTATATAACCTCCCCATCCCTACTATATAACCTCCCCATCCCTACTGTATTATCTCCCCATCCCTACTATATAACCTCCCCATCCCTACTATATAACCTCCCCATCCCTACTGTATAACCTCCCCATCCCTACTGTATAACCTCCCCATCCCTACTGTATAACCTCCCCATCCCTACTATATAACCTCCCCATCCCTACTGTATAACCTCCCCATCCCTACTATATAACCTCCCCATCCCTACTATATAACCTCCCCATCCCTACTATATAACCTCCCCATCCCTACTATATAACCTCCCCATCCCTACTATATAACCTCCCCATCCCTACTATATAACCTCCCCATCCCTACTGTATAACCTCCCCATCCCTACTGTATAACCTCCCCATCCCTACTGTATAACCTCCCCATCCCTACTATATAACCTCCCCATCCCTACTATATAACCTCCCCATCCCTACTATATAACCTCCCCATCCCTACTATATAACCTCCCCATCCCTACTATATAACCTCCCATCCCTACTATATAACCTCCCCATCCCTACTATATAACCTCCCCATCCCTACTATATAACCTCCCCATCCCTACTATATAACCTCCCCATCCCTACTATATAACCTCCCCATCCCTACTATATAACCTCCCCATCCCTACTATATAACCTCCCCATCCCTACTGTATAACCTCCCCATCCCTACTGTATAACCTCCCCATCCCTACTATATAACCTCCCCATCCCTACTATATAACCTCCCCATCCCTACTATATAACCTCCCCATCCCTACTATATAACCTCCCCATCCCTACTGTATAACCTCCCCATCCCTACTATATAACCTCCCCATCCCTACTATATAACCTCCCCATCCCTACTATATAACCTCCCCATCCCTACTATATAACCTCCCCATCCCTACTGTATAACCTCCCCATCCCTACTGTATAACCTCCCCATCCCTACTGTATAACCTCCCCATCCCTACTGTATAACCTCCCCATCCCTACTATATAACCTCCCCATCCCTACTATATAACCTCCCCATCCCTACTATATAACCTCCCCATCCCTACTGTATAACCTCCCCATCCCTACTGTATAACCTCCCCATCCCTACTGTATAACCTCCCCATCCCTACTATATAACCTCCCCATCCCTACTATATAACCTCCCCATCCCTACTATATAACCTCCCCATCCCTACTATATAACCTCCCCATCCCTACTATATAACCTCCCCATCCCTACTATATAACCTCCCCATCCCTACTATATAACCTCCCCATCCCTACTATATAACCTCCCCATCCCTACTATATAACCTCCCCATCCCTACTATATAACCTCCCCATCCCTACTATATAACCTCCCCATCCCTACTATATAACCTCCCCATCCCTACTATATAACCTCCCCATCCCTACTATATAACCTCCCCATCCCTACTATATAACCTCCCCATCCCTACTATATAACCTCCCCATCCCTACTATATAACCTCCCCATCCCTACTGTATAACCTCCCCATCCCTACTGTATAACCTCCCCATCCCTACTGTATAACCTCCCCATCCCTACTGTATAACCTCCCCATCCCTACTGTATAACCTCCCCATCCCTACTGTATAACCTCCCCATCCCTACTGTATAACCTCCCCATCCCTACTGTATAACCTCCCCATCCCTACTATATAACCTCCCCATCCCTACTATATAACCTCCCCATCCCTACTATATAACCTCCCCATCCCTACTATATAACCTCCCCATCCCTACTATATAACCTCCCCATCCCTACTATATAACCTCCCCATCCCTACTATATAACCTCCCCATCCCTACTATATAACCTCCCCATCCCTACTATATAACCTCCCCATCCCTACTATATAACCTCCCCATCCCTACTATATAACCTCCCCATCCCTACTATATAACCTCCCCATCCCTACTATATAACCTCCCCATCCCTACTATATAACCTCCCCATCCCTACTGTATAACCTCCCCATCCCTACTATATAACCTCCCCATCCCTACTATATAACCTCCCCATCCCTACTATATAACCTCCCCATCCCTACTATATAACCTCCCCATCCCTACTATATAACCTCCCATCCCTACTGTATAACCTCCCCATCCCTACTATATAACCTCCCCATCCCTACTATATAACCTCCCCATCCCTACTATATAACCTCCCCATCCCTACTATATAACCTCCCCATCCCTACTATATAACCTCCCCATCCCTACTATATAACCTCCCCATCCCTACTGTATAACCTCCCCATCCCTACTATATAACCTCCCCATCCCTACTATATAACCTCCCCATCCCTACTATATAACCTCCCCATCCCTACTATATAACCTCCCCATCCCTACTATATAACCTCCCCATCCCTACTATATAATCCCATCCCTACTGTATAACCTCCCCATCCCTACTATATAACCTCCCCATCCCTACTATATAACCTCCCCATCCCTACTATATAACCTCCCCATCCCTACTATATAACCTCCCCATCCCTACTATATAACCTCCCCATCCCTACTATATAACCTCCCCATCCCTACTATATAACCTCCCCATCCCTACTATATAACCTCCCCATCCCTACTATATAACCTCCCCATCCCTACTATATAACCTAACCTCCCCATCCCTACTATATAACCTCCCCATCCCTACTATATAACCTCCCCATCCCTACTATATAACCTCCCCATCCCTACTATATAACCTCCCCATCCCTACTATATAATCCCTACTATATCCCCATCCCTACTATATAACCTCCCCATCCCTACTATATAACCTCCCATCCCTACATCCCCTATATAACCCCCATCCCTACTATATAACCTCCCCATCCCTACTATATAACCTCCCCATCCCTACTATATAACCTATATAACCCCCATCCCTACTATATAACCTCCCCATCCCTACTATATAACCTCCCCATCCCTACTATATAACCTCCCCATCCCTACTATATAACCTCCCCATCCCTACTATATAACCTCCCCATCCCTATCCCTACTATATAACCTAACCCCCATCCCTACTATATAACCTCCCCATCCCTACTATATAACCTCCCCATCCCTACTATATAACCTCCCCATCCCTACTATATAACCTCCCCATCCCTACTGTATAACCTCCCCATCCCTACTATATAACCTCCCCATCCCTACTATATAACCTCCCCATCCCTACTATATAACCTCCCCATCCCTACTATATAACCTCCCCATCCCTACTATATAACCTCCCCATCCCTCTATATAACCTATCCCTATATAACCTCCCCATCCCTACTATATAACCTCCCCATCCCTACTATATAACCTCCCCATCCCTACTATATAACCTCCCCATCCCTACTATATAACCTCCCCATCCCTACTATATAACCTCCCCATCCCTACTATATAACCTCCCCATCCCTACTACTATATAACCTCCCCATCCCTACTATATAACCTCCCCATCCCTACTATATAACCTCCCCATCCCTACTATATAACCTCCCCATCCCTACTATATAACCTCCCCATCCCTACTATATAACCTCCCCATCCCTACTATATAACCTCCCCATCCCTACTATATAACCTCCCCATCCCTACTATATAACCTCCCCATCCCTACTATATAACCTCCCCATCCCTACTGTATAACCTCCCCATCCCTACTATATAACCTCCCCATCCCTACTATATAACCTCCCCATCCCTACTATATAACCTCCCCATCCCTACTATATAACCTCCCCATCCCTACTATATAACCTCCCCATCCCTACTATATAACCTCCCCATCCCTACTATATAACCTCCCCATCCCTACTATATAACCTCCATCCCATCCCTACTATATAACCTCCCCATCCCTACTATATAACCTCCCCATCCCTACTATATAATCCCTAACCCCATCCCTACTATATAACCTCCCCATCCCTACTATATAACCTCCCATCCCTACTATATAACCTCCCCATCCCTACTATATAACCTCCCCATCCCTACTATATAACCTCCCCATCCCTACTATATAACCTCCCCATCCCTACTATATAACCTCCCCATCCCTACTATATAACCTCCCCATCCCTACTATATAACCTCCCCATCCCTACTATATAACCTCCCCATCCCTACTATATAACCTCCCCATCCCTACTATATAACCTATCCCTATATAACCTCCCCATCCCTACTATATAACCTCCCCATCCCTACTATATAACCTCCCCATCCCTACTATATAACCTCCCCATCCCTACTATATAACCTCCCCATCCCTACTATATAACCTCCCCATCCCTACTATATAACCTCCCCATCCCTACTATATAACCTCCCCATCCCTACTATATAACCCCCATCCCTACTATATAACCTCCCCATCCCTACTATATAACCTCCCCATCCCTACTATATAACCTCCCCATCCCTACTATATAACCTCCCCATCCCTACTATATAACCTCCCCATCCCTACTATATAACCTCCCCATCCCTACTATATAACCTCCCCATCCCTACTATATAAATCCCCTATATAACCTCCCCATCCCTACTATATAACCTCCCCATCCCTACTATATAACCTCCCCATCCCTACTATATAACCTCCCCATCCCTACTATATAACCTCCCCATCCCTACTATATAACCTCCCCATCCCTACTGCATGTTGTAAAAGAGTCAATTAAACTGATGAGGGAGAGAGAAACTCTGGTGTCCACCAAGACCAAACTATTATGTCAATTCATGCCTTAGAAGACTACATCTATTAGAGATGTCTTTTCATTTATGAAAATGTATTGTGTTTATCCTAAACAGCAACATATTTCCCCAAGTGAGAGAAGATAGGAAAAGGAGAGTGAGGATGTTAGGGCCAGTGCCCCGCTTGTGATTGGTTAAACAAAATCTCTCTCCCCCTAATGTGATCTATACAGTACTACTCTTAAACATATGGTTATGGTCTATGTTGATCTATACAGTACTACTCTTAAACATAGGCCTATGGTCTATGTTGATCTATACAGTACTACTCTTAAACATAGGCCTATGGTCTATGTTGATCTATACAGTACTACTCTTAAACATAGGGTTATGGTCTATGTTGATCTATACAGTACTACTCTTAAACATAGGGTTATGGTCTATGTTGATCTATACAGTACTACTCTTAAACATAGGGCTACGGTCTATGGTGTGCCATTTAGGAAGCAGCCCAGGTAGGTTGGACATGAGGCAGCAGCAGTGTTGGTTGGCAGCCTCATTTTTCTGCTCTGTTAGTCTAGCTGGCAGACGTGGACATCAATATGGCAGCTCTGTGTGTCCTGGCTACTACTGCTATCTGCTCCTAGTCAGACCCCATTACTGTCAGTCATTCAGCTCAGCTCGCTGGCTCCTCTACTCTCCCTCACTCCGCTCCTCTCCTGTCCCTCACTCCGCTCCCATTCCATCTACATTACTCCTTCTTTTCATCTGTTCTCCTCTCAACCTGCTCTCACTCTCCTCCATCCGCTCTCTCTCTCTTTCTCCTCTCCTCTCCTCTCCTCCTCCCTCTCTCTCTGTTCCTCCCTCCCTCTCCCTCTCTCTCTTCTCCTCCCTCTCCCTCTCTTCTCCTCCCTCTCCCTCCTCTCTTCTCTTCTCCTCTTCTCTCCCTTCTCTCCCTTTTCTCTTCTCTTCTCCTTCCTCTCCCTTTTCTCTTCTCCTCCCTCTCCCCTTTCTCCTCTCCTCTTCTCCTCCCTCTCTCTTTTCTCTTCTCCTCCCTCTCTCTTTTCTCTTCTCCTCCCTCTCTCTTTTCTCTTCTCCTCCCTCTCCCTTTTCTCCTCTCCTCTTCTCCTCCCTCTCTCTTTTTCTTCTCCTGCCTCTCCCCTTTCTCCTCTCCTCTTCTCCTCCCTCTCCCTTTTCTCATCTCCTCTTCTCCTCCCTCTCCCTTTTCTCATCTCCTCTTCTCCTCCCTCTCTCTTTTTCTTCTCCTGCCTCTCCCTTTTCTCCTCTCCTCTTCTCCTCCCTCTCCCCTTTCTCTTCTCCTCCCTCTCCCTTTTCTCCTCTCCTCTTCTCCTCCCTCTCCCCTTTCTCTTCTCCTCCCTCTCCCTTTTATCCTCTCCTCTTCTCCTCCCTCTCCCTTTTCTCTTCTCCTCCCTCTCCCTTTCTCCTCTCCTCTTCTCCCTTTTCTCCTCTCCTCTTCTCCTCCCTCTCCCTTCTGACTATCATCATATACAGATAAAACCAATCAGATAAATGTATGCAGTCCCATCCACCCGCCCGTATCCTCCCTCCTCACCCAGGAATGCGTCCCAATGCTTTGTTTTCATGCAATTTCTCATTACATTTTTTTACATTGAAAAATACTACACCAAACATCTTAGATTTAACATTGTTTTACATTAAAAAAATACTACACCAAACATCTTAGATTTACCATTTTGCAACTAAGATCTCCTTGGCAAGAATGTCAAAATAATTTTGCAATATGCAATACACAAGGCAGGATCACGTTACAAATAATAGCCGACATGACAACACTAACATACAATAAAACTATTTACATACTGTCAGGAGTCAGTTATTTGACTGCACACTATGACATTTACAGAAAGGAAGTAGAGTTTACAATACAAAATATTCTCTATTATTCTCACTTAGTTACCATGTAGGTCCATTGCTTGGTCAAGAGGTTTAGATTATACCTCCCATGCCTCCACTGTATTTCCCCAAGCTTTGTTTATCACGGCCAATGACAGCTCTATACAAACAATATCTGTGAAATATGATAACCATGTTTGAGGCGAGAGGATTGTAGGGGTAATCCAAGCACTAAGGACAACCTTTTTAACTGCTGTTAAACATAAATGATTCTGTTCTGAACAGTACAGTACTGGATCTAAAAGCTGGATCTTTGTTCACAGGGAAAACCATAGTTCCCCACTGGGACACCTCAGGACATTCCCAAAACATGTGACCAGAACTGGGACACCTCAGGACATTCCCAAAACATGTGACCAGAACTGGGACACCTCAGGACATTCCCAAAACATGTGACCAGAACTGGGACACCTCAGGACATTCCCAAAACATGTGACCAAAACTGGGACACGTCAGGACATTCCCAAAACATGTGACCAGAACTGGGACACCTCAGGACATTCCCAAAACATGTGACCAAAACTGGGACACGTCAGGACATTCCCAAAACATGTGACCAGAACTGGGACACCTCAGGACATTCCCAAAACATGTGACCAGAACTGGGACACCTCAGGACATTCCCAAAACATGTGACCCGAACTGGGACACCTCAGGACATTCCCAAAACATGTGACCAGAACTGGGACACCTCAGGACATTCCCAAAACATGTGACCCGAACTGGGACACCTCAGGACATTCCCAAAACATGTGACCAGAACTGGGACACCTCAGGACATTCCCAAAACATGTGACCAGAACTGGAACACCTCAGGACATTCCCAAAACATGTGACCAGAACTGGGACACCTCAGGACATTCCCAAAACATGTGACCAGAACTGGGACACCTCAGGACATTCCCAAAACATGTGACCAGAACTGGGACACCTCAGGACATTCCCAAAACATGTGACCAGAACTGGGACACCTCAGGACATTCCCAAAACATGTGACCAGACCTGGGACACCTCAGGACATTCCCAAAACATGTGACCAGAACTGGGACACCTCGGGACATTCCCAAAACATGTGACCAGAACTGGGACACCTCAGGACATTCCCAAAACATGTGACCAGAACTGGGACACCTCAGGACATTCCCAAAACATGTGACCAGAACTGGGACACCTCAGGACATTCCCAAAACATGTGACCAGAACTGGGACACCTCAGGACATTCCCAAAACATGTGACCAGAACTGGGACACCTCAGGACATTCCCAAAACATGTGACCAGAACTGGGACACCTCAGAACATTCCCAAAACATGTGACCAGAACTGGGACACCTCAGGACATTCCCAAAACATGTGACCAGAACTGGGACACCTCAGGACATTCCCAAAACATGTGACCAGAACTGGGACACCTCAGGACATTCCCAAAACATGTGACCAGAACTGGGACACCTCAGGACATTCCCAAAACATGTGACCAGAACTGGGACACCTCAGGACATTCCCAAAACATGTGACCAGAACTGGGACACCTCAGGACATTCCCAAAACATGTGACCAAAACTGGGACACTTCAGGACATTCCCAAAACATGTGACCAAAACTGGGACACTTCAGGACATTCCCAAAACATGTGACCAGAACTGGGACACCTCAGAACATTCCCAAAACATGTGACCAGAACTGAGACACCTAAGGACATTCCCAAAACATGTGACCAGAACTGGGACACCCAAAACATGTGACCAGAACTGGGACATTCCCAAAACATGTGACCAGAACTGGGACACCTCAGGACATTCCCAAAACATGTGACCAGAACTAGGACACCTCAGGACATTCCCAAAACATGTGACCAGAACTGGGACACCTCAGGAAATTTCTAAAACATGTGACCCGAACTGGGACACCTCAGGACATTCCCAAAACATGTGACCAGAACTGGGACACCTCAGGACATTCCCAAAACATGTGACCAGAACTGGGACACCTCAGGACATTCCCAAAACATGTGACCAGAACTGGGACACCTCAGGACATTCCCAAAACATGTGACCAGAACTGGGACACCTCAGGACATTCCCAAAACATGTGACCAGAACTGGGACACCTCAGGACATTCCCAAAACATGTGACCAGAACTGGGACATTTCAGGACATTCCCAAAACATGTGACCAGAACTGGGACACCTCAGGACATTCCCAAAACATGTGACCAGAACTGGGACACCTCAGGACATTCCCAAAACATGTGACCAGAACTGGGACACCTGACCAGAACTGGGGACATTCCCAAAACATGTGACCAGAACTGGGACACCTCAGGACATTCCCAAAACATGTGACCAGAACTGGGACACCTCAGGACATTCCCAAAACATGTGACCAGAACTGGGACACCTCAGGACATTCCCAAAACATGTGACCAGAACTGGGACACCTCAGGACATTCCCAAAACATGTGACCAGAACTGGGACACCAGGACATTCCCAAAACATGTGACCAGAACTGGGACACCTCAGCACATTCCCAAAACATGTGACCAGAACTGGGACACCTCAGGACATTCCCAAAACATGTGACCAAAACTGGGACACCTCAGGACATTCCCAAAACATGTGACCAGAACTGGGACACCTCAGGACATTCCCAAAACATGTGACCAGAACTGGGACACCTCAGGACATTCCCAAAACATGTGACCAGAACTGGGACACCTCAGGACATTCCCAAAACATGTGACCAGAACTGGGACACCTCAGGACATTCCCAAAACATGTGACCAGAACTGGGACACCTCAGGACATTCCCAAAACATGTGACCAGAACTGGGACACCTCAGGACATTCCCAAAACATGTGACCAGAACTGGGACATTTCAGGACATTCCCAAAACATGTGACCAAAACTGGGACACCTCCCAAAACAGGACATTCCCAAAACATGTGACCAGAACTGGGACACCTCAGGACATTCCCAAAACATGTGACCAGAACTGGGACACCTCAGGACATTCCCAAAACATGTGACCAGAACTGGGACACCTCAGAACATTCCCAAAACATGTGACCAGAACTGGGACACGTCAGGACATTCCCAAAACATGTGACCAGAACTGAGACACCTCAGGACATTCCCAAAACATGTGACCAGAACTGGGACACCTCAGAACATTCCCAAAACATGTGACCAGAACTGGGACACCTAAGGACATTCCCAAAACATGTGACCAGAACTGGGACACCTCAGAACATTCCCAAAACATGTGACCAGAACTGGGACACGTCAGGACATTCCCAAAACATGTGACCAGAACTGAGACACCTCAGGACATTCCCAAAACATGTGACCAGAACTGGGACACCTCAGGACATTCCCAAAACATGTGACCAGAACTGGGACACCTCAGGACATTCCCAAAACATTTGACCAGAACTGGGACACCTCAGGACATTCCCAAAACATGTGACCAGAACTGGGACACCTCAGGACATTCCCAAAACATGTGACCAGAACTGGGACACCTCAGCACATTCCCAAAACATGTGACCAGAACTGGGACACCTCAGGACATTCCCAAAACATTTGACCAAAACTGGGACACCTCAGGACATTCCCAAAACATGTGACCAGAACTGGGACACCTCAGGACATTCCCAAAACATGTGACCAGAACTGGGACACCTCAGGACATTCCCAAAACATGTGACCAGAACTGGGACACCTCAGGACATTCCCAAAACATGTGACCAGAACTAGGACACCTCAGGACATTCCCAAAACATGTGACCAGAACTGGGACACCTCAGGACATTCCCAAAACATGTGACCAGAACTGGGACACCTCAGGACATTCCCAAAACATGTGACCAAAACTGGGACACCTCAGGACATTCCCAAAACATGTGACCAGTACTGGGACATTTCAGGACATTCCCAAAACATGTGACCAAAACTGGGACACCTCAGGACATTCCCAAAACATGTGACCAGAACTGGGACACCTCAGGACATTCCCAAAACATGTGACCAGAACTGGGACACCTCAGGACATTCCCAAAACATGTGACCAGAACTGGGACACCTCAGAACATTCCCAAAACATGTGACCAGAACTGGGACACGTCAGGACATTCCCAAAACATGTGACCAGAACTGAGACACCTCAGGACATTCCCAAAACATGTGACCAGAACTGGGACACCTCAGAACATTCCCAAAACATGTGACCAGAACTGGGACACCTAAGGACATTCCCAAAACATGTGACCAGAACTGGGACACCTCAGGACATTCCCAAAACATTTGACCAGAACTGGGACACCTCAGGACATTCCCAAAACATGTGACCAGAACTGGGACAACTCAGGACATTCCCAAAACATGTGACCAGAACTGGGACACCTCAGGACATTCCCAAAACATGTGACCAGAACTAGGACACCTCAGGACATTCCCAAAACATGTGACCAGAACTGGGACACCTCGGGAAATTCCTAAAACATGTGACCAGAACTGGGACACCTCAGGACATTCCCAAAACATGTGACCAGAACTGGGACACCTCAGAACATTCCCAAAACATGTGACCAGAACTGGGACACCTCAGGACATTCCCAAAACATGTGACCAGAACTGGGACACCTCAGAACATTCCCAAAACATGTGACCAGAACTGGGACACGTCAGGACATTCCCAAAACATGTGACCAGAACTGGGACACCTCAGGACATTCCCAAAACATGTGACCAGAACTGGGACACCTCAGGACATTCCCAAAACATGTGACCAGAACTGGGACATTTCAGGACATTCCCAAAACATGTGACCAAAACTGGGACACCTCAGGACATTCCCAAAACATGTGACCAGAACTGGGACACCTCAGGACATTCCCAAAACATGTGACCAGAACTGGGACACCTCAGGACATTCCCAAAACATGTGACCAGAACTGGGACACCTCAGAACATTCCCAAAACATGTGACCAGAACTGGGACACGTCAGGACATTCCCAAAACATGTGACCAGAACTGAGACACCTCAGGACATTCCCAAAACATGTGACCAGAACTGGGACACCTCAGAACATTCCCAAAACATGTGACCAGAACTGGGACACCTAAGGACATTCCCAAAACATGTGACCAGAACTGGGACACCTCAGGACATTCCCAAAACATTTGACCAGAACTGGGACACCTCAGGACATTCCCAAAACATGTGACCAGAACTGGGACAACTCAGGACATTCCCAAAACATGTGACCAGAACTGGGACACCTCAGGACATTCCCAAAACATGTGACCAGAACTAGGACACCTCAGGACATTCCCAAAACATGTGACCAGAACTGGGACACCTCGGGAAATTCCTAAAACATGTGACCAGAACTGGGACACCTCAGGACATTCCCAAAACATGTGACCAGAACTGGGACACCTCAGAACATTCCCAAAACATGTGACCAGAACTGGGACACCTCAGGACATTCCCAAAACATGTGACCAGAACTGGGACACCTCAGAACATTCCCAAAACATGTGACCAGAACTGGGACATTTCAGGACATTCCCAAAACATGTGACCAGAACTGGGACACCTCAGGACATTCCCAAAACATGTGACCAGAACTGGGACACCTCAGGACATTCCCAAAACATGTGACCAGAACTGGGACACCTCAGGACATTCCCAAAACATGTGACCAGAACTGGGACACCTCAGAACATTCCCAAAACATGTGACCAGAACTGGGACACGTCAGGACATTCCCAAAACATGTGACCAGAACTGAGACACCTCAGGACATTCCCAAAACATGTGACCAGAACTGGGACACCTCAGGACATTCTCAAAACATGTGACCAGAACTGGGACACCTCAGGACATTCCCAAAACATGTGACCAGAACTGGGACACCTCAGGACATTCCCAAAACATGTGACCAGAACTGGGACACCTCAGGACATTCCCAAAACATGTGACCAGAACTGGGACACCTCAGGACATTCCCAAAACATGTGACCAGAACTGGAACACCTCAGGACATTCCCAAAACATGTGACCAGAACTGGAACACCTCAGGACATTCCCAAAACATGTGACCAGAACTGGAACACCTCAGGACATTCCCAAAACATGTGACCAGAACTGAGACACCTCAGGACATTCCCAAAACATGTGACCAGAACTGGGACACCTCAGAACATTCCCAAAACATGTGACCAGAACTGGGACACCTCAGGACATTCCCAAAACATGTGACCAGAACTGGGACACCTCAGGACATTCCCAAAACATGTGACCAGAACTGGGACACCTCAGGACATTCCCAAAACATGTGACCAGAACTGGGACACCTCAGGACATTCCCAAAACATGTGACCAGAACTGGGACACCTCAGGACATTCCCAAAACATGTGACCAGACCTGGGACACCTCAGGACATTCCCAAAACATGTGACCAGAACTGGGACACCTCGGGACATTCCCAAAACATGTGACCAGAACTGGGACACCTCAGGACATTCCCAAAACATGTGACCAGAACTGGGACACCTCAGGACATTCCCAAAACATGTGACCAGAACTGGGACACCTCAGGACATTCCCAAAACATGTGACCAGAACTGGGACACCTCAGGACATTCCCAAAACATGTGACCAGAACTGGGACACCTCAGAACATTCCCAAAACATGTGACCAGAACTGGGACACCTCAGGACATTCCCAAAACATGTGACCAGAACTGGGACACCTCAGGACATTCCCAAAACATGTGACCAGAACTGGGACACCTCAGGACATTCCCAAAACATGTGACCAGAACTGGGACACCTCAGGACATTCCCAAAACATGTGACCAGAACTGGGACACCTCAGGACATTCCCAAAACATGTGACCAGAACTGGGACACCTCAGGACATTCCCAAAACATGTGACCAGAACTGGGACACCTCAGGACATTCCCAAAACATGTGACCAGAACTGGGACACCTCAGGACATTCCCAAAACATGTGACCAGAACTGGGACACCTCAGGACATTCCCAAAACATGTGACCAGAACTGGGACACCTCAGGACATTCCCAAAACATGTGACCAGAACTGGGACACCTCAGAACATTCCCAAAACATGTGACCAGAACTGGGACACCTCAGGACATTCCCAAAACATGTGACCAGAACTGGGACACCTCAGGACATTCCCAAAACATGTGACCAGAACTGGGACACCTCAGGACATTCCCAAAACATGTGACCAGAACTGGGACACCTCAGGACATTCCCAAAACATGTGACCAGAACTGGGACACCTCAGGACATTCCCAAAACATGTGACCAGAACTGGGACACCTCAGGACATTCCCAAAACATGTGACCAAAACTGGGACACTTCAGGACATTCCCAAAACATGTGACCAAAACTGGGACACTTCAGGACATTCCCAAAACATGTGACCAGAACTGGGACACCTCAGAACATTCCCAAAACATGTGACCAGAACTGAGACACCTCAGGACATTCCCAAAACATGTGACCAGAACTGGGACACCTCAGGACATTCCCAAAACATGTGACCAGAACTGGGACACCTCAGGACATTCCCAAAACATGTGACCAGAACTAGGACACCTCAGGACATTCCCAAAACATGTGACCAGAACTGGGACACCTCAGGAAATTTCTAAAACATGTGACCCGAACTGGGACACCTCAGGACATTCCCAAAACATGTGACCAGAACTGGGACACCTCAGGACATTCCCAAAACATGTGACCAGAACTGGGACACCTCAGGACATTCCCAAAACATGTGACCAGAACTGGGACACCTCAGGACATTCCCAAAACATGTGACCAGAACTGGGACATTTCAGGACATTCCCAAAACATGTGACCAGAACTGGGACACCTCAGGACATTCCCAAAACATGTGACCAGAACTGGGACACCTCAGGACATTCCCAAAACATGTGACCAGAACTGGGACACCTCAGGACATTCCCAAAACATGTGACCAGAACTGGGACACCTCAGAACATTCCCAAAACATGTGACCAGAACTGGGACACGTCAGGACATTCCCAAAACATGTGACCAGAACTGAGACACCTCAGGACATTCCCAAAACATGTGACCAGAACTGGGACACCTCAGGACATTCCCAAAACATTTGACCAAAACTGGGACACCTCAGGACATTCCCAAAACATGTGACCAGAACTGGGACACCTCAGGACATTCCCAAAACATGTGACCAGAACTGGGACACCTCAGGACATTCCCAAAACATGTGACCAGAACTGGGACACCTCAGGACATTCCCAAAACATGTGACCAGAACTGGGACACCTCAGGACATTCCCAAAACATGTGACCAGAACTGGGACATTTCAGGACATTCCCAAAACATGTGACCAAAACTGGGACACCTCAGGACATTCCCAAAACATGTGACCAGAACTGGGACACCTCAGGACATTCCCAAAACATGTGACCAGAACTGGGACACCTCAGGACATTCCCAAAACATGTGACCAGAACTGGGACACCTCAGAACATTCCCAAAACATGTGACCAGAACTGGGACACCTCAGGACATTCCCAAAACATGTGACCAGAACTGGGACACCTCAGGACATTCCCAAAACATGTGACCAGAACTGGGACACCTCAGAACATTCCCAAAACATGTGACCAGAACTGGGACACCTAAGGACATTCCCAAAACATGTGACCAGAACTGGGACACCTCAGGACATTCCCAAAACATTTGACCAGAACTGGGACACCTCAGGACATTCCCAAAACATGTGACCAGAACTGGGACAACTCAGGACATTCCCAAAACATGTGACCAGAACTGGGACACCTCAGGACATTCCCAAAACATGTGACCAGAACTGGGACACCTCAGGACATTCCCAAAACATGTGACCAGAACTGGGACACCTCATGGACATTCCCAAAACATGTGACCAGAACTGGGACACCTCAGGACATTCCCAAAACATGTGACCAGAACTGGGACACCTCAGGACATTCCCAAAACATGTGACCAGAACTGGGACACCTCAGGACATTCCCAAAACATGTGACCAGAACTGGGACACCTCAGGACATTCCCAAAACATGTGACCAGAACTGGGACACCTCAGAACATTCCCAAAACATGTGACCAGAACTGGGACACCTCAGGACATTCCCAAAACATGTGACCAGAACTGGGACACCTCAGGACATTCCCAAAACATGTGACCAGAACTGGGACACCTCAGGACATTCCCAAAACATGTGACCAGAACTGGGACACCTCAGGACATTCCCAAAACATGTGACCAGAACTGGGACACCTCAGGACATTCCCAAAACATGTGACCAGAACTGGGACACCTCAGGACATTCCCAAAACATGTGACCAGAACTGGGACACCTCAGAACATTCCCAAAACATGTGACCAGAACTGGGACACCTCAGGACATTCCCAAAACATGTGACCAGAACTGGGACACCTCAGGACATTCCCAAAACATGTGACCAGAACTGGGACACCTCAGGACATTCCCAAAACATGTGACCAGAACTGGGACACCTCAGGACATTCCCAAAACATGTGACCAGAACTGGGACACCTCAGGACATTCTAAAACATGTGACCAGAACTGGGACACCTCAGGACATTCCCAAAACATGTGACCAGAACTGGGACACCTCAGGACATTCCCAAAACATGTGACCAGAACTGGGACACCTCAGGACATTCCCAAAACATGTGACCAGAACTGGGACACCTCAGGACATTCCCAAAACATGTGACCAGAACTGGGACACCTCAGAACATTCCCAAAACATGTGACCAGAACTGGGACACGTCAGGACATTCCCAAAACATGTGACCAGAACTGAGACACCTCAGGACATTCCCAAAACATGTGACCAGAACTGGGACACCTCAGGACATTCCCAAAACATGTGACCAGAACTGGGACACCTCAGGACATTCCCAAAACATGTGACCAGAACTGGGACACCTCAGGACATTCCCAAAACATGTGACCAGAACTGGGACACCTCAGGACATTCCCAAAACATGTGACCAGAACTGGGACACCTCAGGACATTCCCAAAACATGTGACCAGAACTGGGACACCTCAGGACATTCCCAAAACATGTGACCAGAACTGGGACACCTCAGGACATTCCCAAAACATGTGACCAGAACTGGGACACCTCAGGACATTCCCAAAACATGTGACCAGAACTGGGACACCTCAGGACATTCCCAAAACATGTGACCAGAACTGGGACACCTCAGAACATTCCCAAAACATGTGACCAGAACTGGGACACCTCAGGACATTCCCAAAACATGTGACCAGAACTGGGACACCTCAGGACATTCCCAAAACATGTGACCAGAACTGGGACACCTCAGGACATTCCCAAAACATGTGACCAGAACTGGGACACCTCAGGACATTCCCAAAACATGTGACCAGAACTGGGACACCTCAGGACATTCCCAAAACATGTGACATTCCCAAAACATTTGACCAGAACTGGGACACCTCAGGACATTCCCAAAACATGTGACCAGAACTGGGACACCTCAGGACATTCCCAAAACATGTGACCAGAACTGGGACACCTCAGGACATTCCCAAAACATGTGACCAGAACTGGGACACCTCAGGACATTCCCAAAACATGTGACCAGAACTGGGACACCTCAGGACATTCCCAAAACATGTGACCAGAACTGGGACACCTCAGGACATTCCCAAAACATGTGACCAGAACTGGGACACCTCAGAACATTCCCAAAACATGTGACCAGAACTGGGACACCTCAGGACATTCCCAAAACATGTGACCAGAACTGGGACACCTCAGGACATTCCCAAAACATGTGACCAGAACTGGGACACCTCAGGACATTCCCAAAACATGTGACCAGAACTGGGACACCTCAGGACATTCCCAAAACATGTGACCAGAACTGGGACACCTCAGGACATTCCCAAAACATGTGACCAGAACTGGGACACCTCAGGGACATTCCCAAAACATGTGACCAGAACTGGGACACCTCAGGACATTCCCAAAACATGTGACCAGAACTGGGACACCTCAGGACATTCCCAAAACATGTGACCAGAACTGGGACACCTCAGGACATTCCCAAAACATGTGACCAGAACTGGGACACCTCAGGACATTCCTCAAAACATGTGACCAGAACTGGGACACCTCAGGACATTCCCAAAACATGTGACCAGAACTGGGACACCTCAGGACATTCCCAAAACATTGACCAGAACTGGGACACCTCAGGACATTCCCAAAACATGTGACCAGAACTGGGACACCTCAGGACATTCCCAAAACATGTGACCAGAACTGGGACACCTCAGGACATTCCCAAAACATGTGACCAGAACTGGGACACCTCAGGACATTCCCAAAACATGTGACCAGAACTGGGACACCTCAGGACATTCCCAAAACATGTGACCAGAACTGGGACACCTCAGGACATTCCCAAAACATGACCAGAACTGGGACACTCAGGACATTCCCAAAACATGTGACCAGAACTGGGACACCTCAGGACATTCCCAAAACATGTGACCAGAACTGGGACACCTCAGAACATTCCCAAAACATGTGACCAGAACTGGGACACCTCAGGACATTCCCAAAACATGTGACCAGAACTGGGACACCTCAGAACATTCCCAAAACATGTGACCAGAACTGGGACATTTCAGGACATTCCCAAAACATGTGACCAGAACTGGGACACCTCAGGACATTCCCAAAACGTGACCAGAACTGGGACACCTCAGGACATTCCCAAAACATGTGACCAGAACTGGGACACCTCAGGACATTCCCAAAACATGTGACCAGAACTGGGACACCTCAGAACATTCCCAAAACATGTGACCAGAACTGGGACACGTCAGGACATTCCCAAAACATGTGACCAGAACTGGGACACCTCAGAACATTCCCAAAACGTGACCAGAACTGGGACACCTCAGGACATTCCCAAAACATGTGACCAGAACTGGGACACCTCAGGACATTCCCAAAACATGTGACCAGAACCACATGTGACCATGTGACCAATATGTTTCTCAGTGTAGTACCAAACTTGTTTTGAGTTGGAAATAATACAACCACGTTGTTTGAATGCTGTTTTTAACTTGATACCGGAAAAAAATAGATCTGTAATTCTCTGCAGTGCAGCAAGTGCTTCCTCGAATGCCTTTCCAAGAAGCTGCAATATAATCATTGGACCATACTCTCAATGACTTTATTTGGAAAGACCAGTAATATAATTTGTAATCTGGAAGAGACAGACCTCCTAGTATCATATCGAATGCCTGGCTTTTTATCATTCCAAATATACTTTGAGGTCATTGACTTTATTTCCTCAAAGTATTTTGTTGGAGGTGGTATAATTAAGAAGCATAGAGAAAATAAAATGTAGTTGACCGAGTACATATAGCAATCCTACCCTGTAATGAGATGTTAAGATCATCTCTGCAAATAAGAGCTGAATTCCTCTACGAGTTTGTCATAGCTCCTTCTGCAAACTTGGGAAAATGTGGTGAGTCACACCCTGATCTGTTTCACTGGTCCAGGTGTCGCCCATCTTTATTACAAGGGCTTTTATACCCTCCTATATCTCTCTCTGACTCTCCCTTTATGTATATGTTCTCTGTTTGTCTGTCCTATATCTCTCTCTGACTCTCCCTTTATGTATATGTTCTCTGATTGTCTGTCCTATATCTCTCTCTGACTCTCCCTTTATGTATATGTTCTCTGATTGTCTGTCCTATATCTCTCTCTGACTCTCCCTTTATTTATATGTTCTGTGTTGTTGTATGTTGTTTATACCTGTGTTCTCTGTTTGTCTGTTGCCAGTTCGTTTTGTTCTTCAAGCCTACCAGCGTTTCGTTCTTCAAGCCTACCAGCGTTTTGTTCTTCAAGCCTACCAGCGTTTTGTTCTTCAAGCCCACCCAGCGTTTTGTTCTTCAAGCCCACCAGCGTTTTGTTCTTCAAGCCCACCCAGCGTTTTGTTCTTCAAGCCCACCCAGCGTTTTGTTCTTCTTCAAGCGTTTTGTTCTTCCCACCCAGCGTTTTGTTTTTGTTCTTCACCCAGCTTTTTGCCAAGCCCACCAGCGTTTTTGTTCTTCAAGCCTACCAGCGTTTTGTTCTTCAAGCCTACCAGCGTTTTGTTCTTCAAGCCCACCCAGCGTTTTGTTCTTCAGCGTTTTGTTCTTCAAGCCCACCCAGCGTTTTGTTCTTCAAGCCTACCCAGCGTTTTGTTCTTCAAGCCCACCCAGCGTTTTGTTCTTCAAGCCCACCCAGCGTTTTGTTCTTCAAGCCCACCCAGCTTTTTGTTCTTCAAGCCCACCCAGCGTTTTGTTCTTCAAGCCTACCAGCGTTTTGTTCTTCAAGCCCACCCAGCGTTTTTTCCATTGTGCCTTTCTTTGGTCAAGTTCCTGTTTTCCCGGTTCTTAACCTTTCTGCCTGACCTGAGCCTGTCTGCCATTCTGTACTCTGATGTGGATTACTAAGCCCTTGTCGTTTTGCCTCCCTGTGTTAAGTAATAAACGTTAATGAAATAGACACTGTCTGCATGTGGGTCTTCCCTGAAACGTGATGCAGAGGCTTGCAAGAGCATTCACCCCCCTTGGCGGTTTTCCTCATTTGTTTATTAAAACCTGTCATTTGGATTTCATGTAATGGACATACACAAAATAGTCCAAATTGGTGAAGTGAACTGAAAAAAATGAATTGTTTAAAAACATAATAATGATGATTAAAAGTGGTGCATGCATGGTCTGTAGCTATGTACAGTTGAAGTCGGAAGGTTACATACACCTCAACCGAACACATTTAAATGTTTTTCACAATTCCTGACATTTAATCAGTTAGGATCATTAAGAATGTGAACTGTCAGAATAATAGTAGAGATGATTATTTATTTCAACTTTCATTTCTTTCATCACATTCCCAATGGGTCAGACGTTTACCTACACTCAATTAGTATTTGGTAGCATTGCCTTTAAATTCTTTAACTTGGGTAAAACGTTTCGGGTGGCCTTCAACAAGCTTACCACAATACGTTGGTTGAATTTTGGCCCATTCCTCCTGACAGAGCTGGTGTAACTGAGTCAGGCTGGTAGGCCTCCTTGCTCGCACACACTTTTTCAGTTCTGATCACAAATGTTCTATGGGATTGAGGTCAGGGCTTTGTGATGGCCACTCCAATACCTTGACTTTGTTGTCCTTAAGCAGATTTACCAAAAGTTTGGAAGTATGCTTGGAGTCATTGTCCATTTGGAAGACCCATTCGTGACCAAGCTTTAATTTCCTGACTAATGTCTTGAGATGTTGTTTCAATATATCCACATCATTTTCCATCCTTATGACACCATCTATTTTGTGAAGTGCACCATCCCTCCTGCAGTAAAGCACCCCCATAGCTTGATACTGCCACCCCTGTGCTTCACGGTTGGGATAGTATTCTTCGGCTTGCAAGCCTCCCCCTTTTCCCTCCAAACATAAAGTTGGTCATTATAGCCAAATAGTTACATTTTTGTTTCATCAAACCAGAGGACATTTCTCCAAAAAGTATGACCGTTGTCCCCATGTGCAGTTGCAAACCGTAGTCTGGCTTTTTTATGGCGGTTTTGGAGCAGTGGCTTCTTGCTGAGCAGCCTTTCAGATTATGTTGATATAGGACTCGTTTTACTGTGGATATAGATACTCTGTTTCCTCCAGCATCTTCACAAGGTCCTTTGCTGTTGTTCTGGGATTGATTTGCCATGTTCGCACCACAGTACATTCATCTCTAGGAGACAGAACACCGCTCAGGACGGAGACGCATGATGGCTGCGTGGTCCCATGGTGTTTAAACTTGTGTACTATTGTTTGTACAGATGAATGTGGTACCTTCAGGCGTTTGAAAATTGCTAGCAATGATGAATCAGACTTGTGGAGGTCTACCATTTTTTTCTGTGGTCTTAGCTGATTTATTTTAATTTTCCCATTATGTCAAGCAAAGAGACACTGAGTTTGAAGGTAGGCCTAGAAATACATCCACAGGTACACTTCCAATTAACTCAAATGATGTCAACTAGCCTATCAGGAACTTCTAACGATATAATTTTCTGGAATTTTACAAGCTGTTTAAAGTCAGTCAACTTAGTGTATGTAAACTTCTGACCCACTGGAATTGTGATAGATTGAATTATAAGTGAAATAATCTGTCTGTAAACAATTATTGGAAAAATGACTTTTGCCATGCACAAAGTAGATGTCCTATACGACTTGCCAAAACTATAGTTTGTTAACAATAAATGTTTTGGAGTGGTTGAAAAACAAGATTTAGTTACTCCAACCGAAGTGACGTAAACGTCAGGAATATGTGTTCACCTGCTTTGCTAGGTGAACCCCTAAAAAAAAAAAAAATTACCTTCATAAGAAACAATTAGTTAAAGGAAGTCCACCTGTGAGCAATCTAAGTATCAGGTGATCTGTCACATGATCTCAGTATATACAGTATACACCTGTTCTGAAAGGCCCCAGAGTCTGCAACAACACTAAGCAAGCAGAACCACCAAGCAAGCGGCACTATGAAGACCAAGGCGCTCTCCAAACAGGTCAGGGACAAAGTTGTGAAGAAGTACAGATCAGGGTTGGGTTATAAAAAAAATGTCCAAAACTTTGAACATCCCACGAAGCACCATTAAATCCATTATCAAATTAATGGAAAGAATATGGTACCACAACAAACCTGCCAAGAGAGGGCCGCCCACCAAAACTCACACACCAGGCAAGGAGAGGCAACAAGGAGACCAAAGATTACCCTTAAGGAGCTGCAAAGCTACACAGTGGAGATTGGAGTATCTGTCCATAGGATCACTTTAAGCCGTACAGTCCACAGGGCTGGGCTTTACAGAAGAGTGGCCAGAAAAAAAGCCATTGCTCCAAGAAATGTTTTTACAAAACACGTTTCGTGTTCACCAAAAGACATGTGGGAGACTCCCCAAACATAGGGAGGAAGGTACTCTGGTCAGAAGAGACTAAAATGTAGCTTTTTGGCCATCAAGGAAAATACTATGTCTGGTGCAAACCCATCACCTCTCATCACCCCGAGAACACCATCCACACAGTGAAGCATGGTGGTGGCAGCATCATCCTGTGGGGATGTTTTTCCATCGGCCTGGGAAACTGGTCAGAATTGAAGGAATGACCAGGTGGCTCTAAATACAGGGAAATTATTGAGGGATACCTGTTTCAGTTTTCCAGAGATTTGAGACGGGGAGATTTGAGCCTGGGACAGTGGTTCACCTTCCATCAGGACAATGACCCTAAGCATACTGCTACAGCAACACTTGAGTGGTTTAAGGGGAAACATTTAAATGTACTCGTCAAAGAACTCAATCCAATTGAGAATCTGTGGTATGTCTTAATTAAAGACTGCTGTACATCAGCAGGAACCCATCCAACTTGAAGGATCTGGAGCAGTTTTGCCTTGAAGAATGGGCAAAAATCCCAGTGGCTAGATGTGCCAAGCTTATGGAGACATACCCAAAGAGACTTGCTCTTGCTGCAAAAGGTGGCTTTACATTGTATTGACTTTGGGGGTGAAGTTAAGCTCAAGTTTTTTTTTTTTTTTTGTCTTATTTCTTGTTTGTTTCACAATGAAACATGTTTTGCATCTTCGAAGTGGTAGGCATGCTTTTTATAATCAAATGATATAACTCCCCCCAAATTACATTTTAATTCCAGGTTGTAAGGCAACAAAATGGGAAAAATGCCAGGTGGATGAATACTTTCGCATGACACTGTACATAAGCTCAAATAAATAAAGGCCGCCTCATGCCACTATACTGGAAATGCAGCAGGCAAAGTAAGACATTTCACAGGACTATTAACGGGCACCAGTATAGATGTATTATTATTTATTACTTTATATTCACAGAATGAACCAAAAACAGTAAATCATTTCAGAATCTGTGAAAGGGAAATTAAGAGAAAGTCTGAGAAATACAATAAGGTTTCATGGGTATAGAGTGACACCTGTGAAAGGGAAATTAAGAGAAAGTCTGAGAAATACAATAAGGTTTCATGGGTATAGAGTGACACCTGTACTATTGATGGGTGAAATAAGTTGGTCCAATCTAATCACTTGAACAAGAACAAAGACAGAGCAAAGAGCAAAGAGCAAAGAGCAAAGAGCAAAGAGCAAAGAGCAAAGAGCACTGGCGTGTTAATGGACATTTTGTGGAACTTTGCAAAGAAAAAGTTTCCAGTCTGCATGTTTTTAACATGGAGAAACATCCTTTACCAAAACCTAAGGCCTCCCTCCCTCCCATAAATTGGTCAATTCTAGCCTTTCAAAGACTTTTTATGCATCCAAATTAAAAAAGTGCAGCAGGGAGTAGGTCGTTTTTGGACTAATTTATGATATGAAATATATGTTTAATATTGTCTGATGCTAAACGACCCTTTATAAACCCACTTTGATCATCATCGCTAATTAGATTTCCTACAAGCAGACACAATCTGATGGCAAACACCTTGACCTTGTTGTAATAAGGCTTAAGTACATTTTACAGTCCAGGGGAGATTTTCTCTTTTTTAACAAAACTGTAATCAGTGCGGTGTTTTGGTATAATTTTCTGTAAATCAGTCATTAATCAGTTACGGTTATAAATCACACTTAGATGTGTTTTGCTTCAATCTACTGTCCAAACATATCTGATTCTAATTTCTTTAGTTTGTGTCACGCCTGCTCCCACTCTCCCTCTCTGGCACTCGAGGGCGCCAGGCTGCCCTTCATTACGCACATCTGTCACCATCATTATGTGCATCAATGCTCATTGGACTCACCTGGACTCCTTCACCTTGTTGATAGCCACGTCTATAACTGTCTGTTCTTCCTTTGGTTTCCTGTGTCAGCATTATTGTTGTTTACGTTTTCCCTGTCCAGACGATGTCCGTATTCTATTCCTGTCCGTTGGTAATTAAATGTTCACTTCCTGCTTCTCGTCTCCCGTGTCTGTCCTCACAGAACACCAACATGTGAAGGATCAGGGAAGTTTTTTGTTGTTGTTTTTGTTGGTGATGTCGGGTCAGGAACCGGGGGTGCCTCAGCTGGCTTGTCGGGCTTCCACGTCTTAGCTGACTCGTCAGGCTCCCACGCCTCAGCTGGCTTGTCGGGCTTCCACGTCTTAGCTGACTCGTCAGGCTCCCACGCCTCAGCTGGCTTGTCGGGCTTCCACGTCTTAGCTGACTCAGGCTCCCACGCCTCAGCTGGCTTGTCGGGCTTCCACGCCTTTCTTCCCACGCCTCAGCTGGCTTGTCGGGCTTCCACGCCTTAGCTGATCCCAGGCTCCCACGCCTCAGCTGGCTTGTCGGGCTTCCAGCTTAGCTGACTCGTCAGGCTCTCAGCTGGCTTGTCGGGCTTCCACGCTTAGCTGACTCGTCAGGCTCCCACGCCTCAGCTGGCTTGTCGGGCTTCCAGCTTAGCTGACTCGTCAGGCTCCCACGCCCAGCTGGCTTGTCGGGCTTCCACGCTGGCTCGTCAGGCTCCCACGCCTCAGCTGGCTTGCCTCAGCTGGCTCGTCAGGCTCCCACGCCCACTTGCCTTCCACGCTTAGCTGACTCGTCAGGCACCCAGCTGGCTTGTCGGGCTTCCAGCTAGCTGCTCAGGCTCCCAGGCTGGCTCGTCAGGCTCCCAAGCCTCAGCCTCAGGCCAAGCCTCAGCTCGGGCTCCCACGCCTCAGCTGGCTCTTCGGGCTCCCAAGCTCCCACGCTCAGCTGGCCTCTGCTCCCAAGCCTCAGCTGGCTCGTCAGGCTCCCACACCTCAGCAGCTGGCTCAAGTCAGCCAGGCTCCCTGGCCTCAGGCTCCCACACCTCAGCTGGCTCGTCAGGCTCCCACACCTCAGCTGGCTCGTCAGGCTCCCAAGCCTCAGCTGGCTCGTCAGGCTCCCAAGCCTCAGCTGGCTCGTTAGGCTCCCAAGCCTCAGCTGGCTCGTTAGGCTCCCAATCCTCAGCTGGCTCATCAGGCTCCCACGCCTCAGCCAGCTCCTCGGGCTCCCACGCCTCTGCCTCTCATCACAGGTGTTAAGATAGGCGTGTTGGAGGCTTCCACCATATCCTTAAGTGATTTAATTTCTCCCGAAAGCAGTTCCTCCAGGAATTCCTTAACTGATTGTTTGACCAATGCCTGCATCGAAGTAAGCTGTAGATTCAGAGCTTTCAATATGGCGAGGTTTATTGTATCCTCGCTGGTCTTAGTTGGAATGGTGTCCCTGTGCCTCTTTGAGTTCTCTGTCGTGTAATTCCATGTTATTAAGCATTTTGAAGGTTCAGAGGACAGTTGTCAGGAATTTATTATGGATTTGGGATTTTTAAGACGGTACTCAGAACTACACGTGCATCTTTGTGAAAAGGCCACCTGAAGTTATAATGACAGATTTCTTGAGTTACAGTGGCTTGTGAAAGTATTTACCCCCCTTGGCATTTTTCCTATTTTTTTTGCCTTACAACCCGGCCCGTCAGAAGGTCCAAGACTCAGTTGCACAGGGAGGGGTTGAGACCCAGGTCCTCCAGATTGATGGTGAGCTTGGAGGGTACTATGGTGTTGAATGCTGAGCTGTAGACAATGAACAGCATTCTCACATAGGTGTTCCTTTTGTCCTGATGGGATGGGGCAGTGATGGCGATTGCGTCATCTGTGGACCTGTTGGATGGCCCGTAAGGTGGAAGTGATTTGATCCTTGACTAGCCTCTCAAAGCACTTCATGATGACAGAAGTGAGTGCTATGGGGCGGTAGTCATTTAGGTTTCTTGGGAACAGGAACAATTGCAGCCATCTTGAAACGTGCATATGGGTACAACAGACTGGGATAGGGTGAGATTAAATATGTCCGTAAACACACCAGCCAGCTGGTCTGCGCATGCTCCGAGGAGGCGGCTTGGGATGCCGTCTGGGCAGGCAGCCTTGCGGGGGGGGGGGCTGTCTTTGTTAGCGAGCCGAGATGGTGTTTTGTTTGTCTGGAAGCGTGACGTCGGTATCTGTGACGTCGCTGTTTTTGTTGTTGTAGTCCTGCTGATTTCCTGCCTCTTACATCTCATGTCTGAGCCGTTGAATTGCCCCTGAACCGGCATTTCACTTCTTTCATTTGATTTCCACAACATGCAACACAACAACTTTGAAGGTGCTAAATATTTTTTGTATTGTGAAAAAAACAAGAAATAATACAGGAAAACGGAAAACTTGAGCGTGCGTAACTATTCACTCCCCCCCAAAGTCAATACTTTAGAGCCACCTCATGCAGCAATTACAGCTGCACGTCTCTTGGGGTATTTCTCTATAAGCTTGGCACATCTAGCCACTGGGGTTTTTACACATTCTTCAAGACAAAACGTCTCCCTCTCCTTTAAGTTGGATGGGTTCCACTGGTGTACAGCAATCTTTAAGTTATACCCTAGATTCTCAATTGGGTTAAGGTCTGGGCTTTGATTAGGCCATTCCAAGACATTTAAATGGTTCCCCTTAAACCACTCGATTGTTGCTTTAGCAGTATGCTTAGGGTCATTGTCCTGCTGGAAGGTGAACCTCTGTCCCAGTCAAATCTCTGGAAGACTGAAACAGGTTTCCCTCAAGAATTTCCCTGTATTTAGTGCCATCCCTCATTCCTGCTATTCTGAACAGTTTGATGCTGCCACCACCATGCATCACTATGGGGATGGGGTTCTCGGATGATGAGACGTGTTGGGATTGCGCCAGCCATAGCGTTTTTCCTTGACAGCCAAAAAGCTCAATTTTAGTCTCATCTGACCAGAGTACCTTCTTCCATACGTTTGGAGAGTCTCCCAAATGCCTTTTTGCGAACACCAAACTTGTTTGCTTATTTTTTTCTTTAAAGCAATGTCTTTTTTTCTGGCCACTCTTCTGTAAAGCCGGCATAACTCTTTGGGCTAGCCACTAACACCTCAACAACATCTGGTGAAGTTGCAGGGCGCCAAATTCAAAATATAGAATTGTAAATATTTAACATTCATGAAAATACACATGCAACACATCAAAATAAAATTTAACTTCTTGTTAATCCAGCCGTGGTGTCAGATTTCAAAAAGGCTTTACGGCGAAAGCACACCATGCGATTATCTGAGGAAGGCGCCCCGCATACAATTGCATGACAAATCATTTTTGAACCAGGCAGTTGCCACACAAAAGTCAGAAATAGCGATATAAAACATGCCTTACCTTTGAAGATCTTCTTCTGTTGGCACTCCAAAAGGTCCCAGTTACATCACAAATGGTCCTTTTGTTCGATAAAGTCCTTCTTTATATCCATAAAAACTCAGTTTAGCTGGCGCGCTTCAGTCAATAATCCACTGGTTTCCCTCCATGAAAATACATACAAAATGAATCCCAAACGTTACTAATTAACTTCCAAACAAGTCAAACAACTTTTATAATCAAACCTTACGCGTAAATAAACAATAAAATGTATGATGGAGAATCTTTATTGTCTTTACCGGAGATAAACAAAAAATAATGCGCACTCGTCCATGCGCATGGAAACACTACAGACAAAATGGGAGCCACTTACAAAAACTACAACTTCTACCTCATTTTTCAAAAAACCACCCTGAAACTCTTTCTAAAGACTGTTGACATCTAGTGGAAGCCCTAGGAACCGCAATCGGGGAGGATTTCGTCAGTGGTAGGATGAATTGTTTTTGGGGGGCGGGGGGTAGTTTGTCCTCGGTGTTTCGCCTGCCATTTCAGTTCTGTTATACACAGACATTATTTTAACAGTTTTAGAAACTAGCGTGTTTTCTATCCAAATCTACCAATTATATGCATATCCTAGCTTCTAGGGCCTGAGTAACAGGCAGTTTACTTTGGGCACGATTTTCATCCGGACGTGAAAATAGTGCCCCCTAGCCCATAGAGGTTAAAGTGGTGCTATGGACAGATACCCCAATCTCCGCTGTGGAGCTTTGCAGCTCCTTCAGAGTTATCTTTGGTATCTTTGTTGCCTCTCTGATTAATGTCCTCCATGCCTGGTCTGTGAGTTTTGGTGGGAGGCCCTCTCTTGGTAGGTTTGTTGTGGTGCCATATTCTTTCCATTTTTTAATAATGGATTTAATGGTGCTCTGTGGGATGTTCAAAGTTTCTGATATTTTTTTATAACCCAACCCTGATCTGCACTTCTCCACAACTTTGTCCCTGACCTGTTTGGAGAGATCCGTTGTCTTCATGGTGTTGCTCTGAGGCATTTCAGAACAGGTATATGTGTACTGAGATCATGTGACAGATCATGTGACAGATCATGTGACAGATCATGTGACAGATCATGTGACAGATCATGTGACAGATCATGTGACACTTGGACTTTATTTAACTAATTATGTGACAGATCATGTGACACTTGGACTTTATTTAACTAATTATGTGACAGATCATGTGACAGATCATGTGACAGATCATGTGACAGATCATGTGACAGGTGACACTTGGACTTTATTTAACTAATTATGTGACAGATCATGTGACACTTGGACTTTATTTAACTAATTATGTGACTTTTGAAGGTAATTGGTTGCAACAGATCATTTTAGATTTTTTTGAAACAATTAAAAACATTTCACTTCTTCAATTTGGTCTATTTTGTGTTTGTCCATTACATGAAATCCCCCCAAAAATCATTTAAATTACAGTTTGTAATGCAAGAGACTAGGGGGATTAATACTTTTGCAAGGCACTGTAAGGGTGCTCTCCAGCGGCTAGATGTTCTTTACCATTTGGCCATCAGATTTGCCACCAATGCTCCTTATAGGACACATCACTGCACTCTATACTGCTCTGTAAACTGGTCATCTCTGTAACCCGTCGCAAGACACACTGGTTGATGCTTATTTTAAAGCCCTCTTTGACCTCACTCCCCCCTGTATACCTACTGCAGAATCATCCTACACATACAACATCCTTTCTGCCAGTCACATTCTGTTAAAGGTCTCCAACACACACACATCCCTGGGTCGCTCCACTTTTCAGTTCGCTGCAGCGACTGGAATGAGCTGCAAAAAAAAAACACTCAAACGGGACTGTTTCATTACCATGCCCAATCAAAGACTCAATCATGGACAGTTGTCTCTGCTTTGTGTGATGTATTGTTGTCTCTACCTTCTTACCCTTTGGGCTGTTGTCAAATAATGTTTGTACCATGTTCTGTGCTGCTACAAAGTTGTGTTGCTGCCATTCTGTACTGTCATGTGTTTCTGCGAGGCTATGTTGTTGTCTTAGGTCTCTCTTCATGTAGTGTCGTGGTGTCTCTCTTGTTGTGATGTGTGTTTTGTTGTATTTATAAACACTTGTTTTCCTTTATCTAACTAGGCATGTCAGTCAAGAACAATTTTTTTTCTCCCATGATGCTAGGAACAGTGGGTTAACTGCCTTGGTCAGGGGCAGAACGACAGGTTTTTACCTTGTCAGCTCGGGGATTTGATCTTGCAACCTCTAACCAATAGGCTACCTGCCTCCCCATATAATGTTTTATTTATTTTTTAATTCCAGCGCCTGTCCCCGCAGGAGGCCTTTTGCATTCTGGCAGGCGACATTGTAAATAAATATGTGTTCATAAACTGCCTAGTTAAATAAAGGTATATATTGTTTTAGGAAGTATGCGAGCACAGCCAAGCCGACCTGAAGCTGATGCCTTTAAAGACAGCAGTCCTTCCTGCCAGCAGTAATCTTCTCTGATTGATTAAGAGATTGAAGGAGCTATAATCGTTTGGTAATAGATGGAAATCATTGAATATTTAAATTCATGCAGTTTGAAATAAATGATTTAACTTTGTCCCAGAAGCACTCAACTGCAGGGCCCTCCCACATCATATGAAGAAATGTACCTACCTGATTTATTAAGGGACACAGTGAACAGTTGGGATTTGGGGCTAATTTCATCATAATGTATATCCTTGGTGTTAAGTACACGGTCTGTGAACAAACTTAAAATGTATGTTTATGGTTCTGATTACACAAGGTCACAAGGTCATATTTTTCCATATTCTGTTCCAGATAAATATTAAATGTTCAGATTCAATTAAATCTGTTGACCTCCTTTCAGGAGCTAAGATAATTAATGTCAAAATGCCATCATTGGATGTTTCGGTAGTGGTGTTTCCCAAGGAACTCCATAGGCCTGCATAGCTGACTTAATTAAGTAGAACATTGTCTGGTAATGTGTATGTATCTTTCAAATGTTGGAATGTTCTCAGACCATTAATGTCCATGATATTGGTACGGGTACGGATTTGGACATTTGGACCACTGGGGCCGCCCTCCAGATCACAAGGCATTATTGTGAAATATTGGAGTATATGCATGGCAATTTGATTCCCAGTTTAAGTAGTGTCTGAGCAATAATAGGACAAGGGATAGTTTACATTGTTTAAGGGATATATCAGTGGAGACCACCTCTTCCAGGACAATACACCATATTACATTGTTTAAGGGATATATCAGTGGAGACCACCTCTTCCAGGGTAATAGGAGACACCATATTACATTGTTTAAGGGATGTATCAGTGGAGACCACCTCTTCCAGGACAATAGGAGACACCATATTACATTGTTTAAGGGATATATCAGTGGAGACCACCTCTTCCAGGACAATACACCATATTACATTGTTTAAGGGATATATCAGTGGAGACCACCTCTTCCAGGACAATAGGAGACACCATATTACATTGTTTAAGGGCTAGATATGTGGAGACCACCTCTTCCAGGACAATACACCATATTACATTGTTTAAGGATATATCAGTGGAGACCACCTCTTCCAGGGTAATAGGAGACACCATATTACATTGTTTAAGGGATATATCAGTGGAGACCACCTCTTCCAGGACAATAGGAGACACCATATTACATTGTTTAAGGATGTATCAGTGGAGACCCCCTCTTCCAGGGTAATAGGAGACACCATATTACATTGTTTAAGGATGTATCAGTGGAGACCACCTCTTCCAGGGTAATAGGAGACACCATATTACATTGTTTAAGGGATATATCAGTGGAGACCACCTCTTCCAGGGCAATAGGAGACACCATATTACATTGTTTAAGGGATATATCAGTGGAGACCACCTCTTCCAGGGTAATACACCATATTACATTGTTTAAGGGATATATCAGTGGAGACCACCTCTTCCAGGGTAATAGGAGACACCATATTACATTGTTTAAGGGATATATCAGTGGAGACCACCTCTTCCAGGTCAATAGGAGACACCATATTACATTGTTTAAGGGATATATCAGTGGAGACCACCTCTTCCAGGACAATAGGAGACACCATATTACATTGTTTAAGGGATATATCAGTGGAGACCACCTCTTCCAGGGTAATAGGAGACACCATATTACATTGTTTAAGG
Source organism: Oncorhynchus keta (assembly GCF_023373465.1). Lineage (NCBI taxonomy): Eukaryota > Metazoa > Chordata > Actinopteri > Salmoniformes > Salmonidae > Oncorhynchus > Oncorhynchus keta. The sequence continues at coordinate 218,942 of NW_026279655.1, forward strand.
GATATATCAGTGGAGACCACCTCTTCCAGGACAATACACCATATTACATTGTTTAAGGGATATATCAGTGGAGACCACCTCTTCCAGGGTAATAGGAGACACCATATTACATTGTTTAAGGGATATATCAGTGGAGACCCCCTCTTCCAGGGTAATAGGAGACACGATATTACATTGTTTAAGGGATATATCAGTGGAGACCACCTCTTCCAGGACAATACACCATATTACATTGTTTAAGGGATATATCAGTGGAGACCACCTCTTCCAGGGTAATAGGAGACACCATATTACATTGTTTAAGGGATATATCAGTGGAGACCACCTCTTCCAGGGTAATAGGAGACACCATATTACATTGTTTAAGGGATATATCAGTGGAGACCACCTCTTCCAGGACAATACACCATATTACATTGTTTAAGGGATATATCAGTGGAGACCACCTCTTCCAGGACAATAGGAGACACCATATTACATTGTTTAAGGGATATATCAGTGGAGACCACCTCTTCCAGGACAATAGGAGACACCATATTACATTGTTTAAGGATGTATCAGTGGAGACCCCCTCTTCCAGGGTAATAGGAGACACCATATTACATTGTTTAAGGATGTATCAGTGGAGACCCCCTCTTCCAGGGTAATAGGAGACACCATATTACATTGTTTAAGGGATATATCAGTGGAGACCACCTCTTCCAGGGTAATACACCATATTACATTGTTTAAGGGATATATCAGTGGAGACCACCTCTTCCAGGGTAATAGGAAACACCATATTACATTGTTTAAGGGATATATCAGTGGAGACCACCTCTTCCAGGACAATAGGAGACACCATATTACATTGTTTAAGGGATATATCAGTGGAGACCACCTCTTCCAGGGTATTGGAGACACCATATTACATTGTTTAAGGGCTATATCAGTGGACACCACCTCTTCCAGGGTAATAGGAGACACCATATTTCTCTGTATGCTCAGACAGGGTGCAGAAGAAACAGGTCCTATGTCTTTCATTCTTTGTAGATGTGTTCATTTTATCCAGGATTGTTTACATTTTGAACCACAACACAGATTTTATCCCATTAGCTAGAAGGGGGAGCCAAGGGAAGCATTAAACTACAGAAATTCAGACGTGGCAAAATATTCATTTTGGGGTCAGGACCCGGCGAAGGTGACTGGGAAAGCTGCCATTACCATCAATACTACTCGCCAACGTGCAATCATTGGACAATAAACTAGACGAGGTACGAATATCCAACGGGACATCAAAAACTGTAATATCCTATGTTTCACGGAATCGTGGCTGAATGACGACATGGATATATAGCTAGCGGGATACACACTGCACCGGCAAGATAGAACAACTCCGGTAAGATGGGGACGGGGACGGGGGGGGGGACGGGGGGGCGCTCTGTGCATATTTGTAAACAACAGCTGGTGCATGAAATCTAAGGAAGTCTCTAGACTTTGCTCGCCTGAAATAGGATATATTGTGATAAATTGCAGGCCACACTACTTGCCTAGAGAGTTCTCAGCTATACTTTTCGTGGCTGTTTATTTACCACCACAGACAGATTCTGGCACTAAGACCACACTCAGTCAGATGTATAAGCAAACAGGAAACCACTCACCCAGAGGCGGCGCTCCTAGTGGCCGGAGACTTTAATGCAGGGAAACTTAAATCAGTTCTACCTAATTTATATTAACATGTTAAATGTGTAACCAGAGGGGAAAAATATCTAGATCACCTGTACTTCACACACAGAGACGCGTACCTCACCCACCATTTGGTAAATCCGACCACAACTCTATCCTCCGGATTCCTGCTTACAAGCAAAAATTACAGAAGGAAGCATCAGTGACCCAGTCAATAAAAAAGTGGTCAGATGAAGCAGATACTAAACTACAGGACTGTTTTTCTATCACAGACTGGAACATGTTCCGGGATTCTTCCGATGGCATTGAGGAGTACAGCACATCAGTCAATGGCTTTATCAATAAGTGCATAGAGGATGTCTTCCCCACAGTGACTGTACGTACATACCCCAACCAGAAGCCATTTATTACAGGAAACAGTCACACTGAAAGCTGCGGCTTTAAAGGTGCGGGACTTTAACCCGGAAGTTTACAAGAAATCCTGCTATGCCCTGCGATGAACCATCAAACAGGTAAAGCGTCAATACAGGACGAAGATTGAATCATACTACACTGATTCTGATGATCATCTCATGTGGCAGGGCTTGCAAACTATTACAGTCTACAAAGGGAAGCACAGCCGCGAGCTACCCAGTGACACGAGCCTACCAGATGAGCTAAATCACTTCTATGCTGGCTTCGAGGCAAGCATCACTGAGGCATGCATGACAGCATCAGCTGGTCCAGGTGACTGCGTGATCACTCTGTAGCCGATGTGAGTAAGACCTTTAAACAAATCAACATACACAAGGCTGCTGGGCCAGACGGATTACCAGGACGTGTGCTCCGGGCATGTCCTAACCAACTGCTAGGTGTCTTCACTGACATTTTCAACATGTCCCTGATTAAGTCTGTAATACCAACATATTTCAAGCAGACCACCATAGGCCCTGTGCCCAAGAACACTAAGGTAACCTGCCTAAATGACTATAGACCCGTAGCACTCACGTCTGTAGCCATGAAGTGTTTTGAAAGGTTGGTAATGGCTCACATCAACACTATTATCCCAAAAACCCTAGACCCACTCCAATTTGCATACCACCCAAACAGATCCACAGATAATGCAATCTCTATTTCACTCTACACCTCCCTTTCCCACCTGGACAAAAGGAACACGTACGTGAGAATGCTGTTCATTGACTACAGCTCAGTGTTCAACACCATAATATCCTCAACACTCATCACTAAGCTAAGGACTCTGGGACTAAACACCTCCCTCTGCAACTTGACTTCCTGACGACTTCCTGACGGGCCGCCCCGAGGTGGTGAGGGTAGGTAGCAACACAGCTGCCATGCTGATCCTCAACACTGGAGCTCCCCAGGGGTGCGTGCTCAGTCCCCTCCTGTACTCCCTTTTCACCCACGACTGCATGGCCAGGCACGACTAACACCATCATTACGTTTGCAGACGACACAACAGTGGTAGGCCTGATCACCGACAATGACGAGACAGCCTATAGGGAGGAAGTCAGAGACCTGGTCGGGTGGTGCCAGAACAACAACCTATCCCTCAACATAACCAAGACTAAGGAGAATATTGTGGACTACAGGAAAAGGAGGACAGAGCACACCCCCATTCTCATCAACAGGGCTGTAGTGGAGCAGGTTGAGAGCTTCAAGTTCCTTGGTGTCCACACCAACAACAAACTAGAACGGTCCAAACACACCAAGACAGTCATGAAGAGGGCACGACAAAGCCTATTACCCCTCAGGAAACTAAAAATATTTTGCATGGGTCCTGAGATCCTCAAAAGGTTCTACAGCTGCAACATCAAGAGCATCCTGACTGGTTGCATCACTGCCTGGTTGGGCAATTGCTCTGCCTCTGACCGCAAGGCACTATAGAGGGTAGTGCATACGGCCAAGTACATCACTGGGGCTAAGATGCCTGCCATCCAGGACCTCTAAACCAGGCGGTGTCAGAGGAAGGCCCTAAAACTGTTTAAGACCCCAGCCACCCCAGTCATACTGTTCTTTCTATAACTGCATGTCAAGCGGTACCCGAGTGCCAAGTCTAGGACAAAAAAGCTTCTCAACAGTTTTTACCCTCAAGCCATAAGACTCCTGAATGGGTAATCAAATGGCTACCCGGAATATTTGCATTGTGTTCCCCCCCCAACCCCTCTTTGTACGCTGCTGCTACTCTCTGTTTATCACATATCACTTTAACTATACATTCATGTACATACTACCTCAATTGGCCCGACCAACCAGTGCTCCCACACATTGGCTAACCGGGCTATCTGCATTGTGTCCCACCCACAACCCTCTAACCCCTATTGTATGCTACTGCTACTCTGTTCATCAGATATGCATAGTCACTTTAACCATATCTACATGTACATACTACCTCAATCAGCCTGACTAACCGGTGTCTGTATGTCGCCTCGTAACTTTAATAGCCTCGCTTCTGTATATAGCCTGTCTTTTTACTGTTGTTTTATTTCTTGAGAGGCAGTAGTGATGATTTGGTTAGATACATTATATTACTTGAGTTAAAGTTGAATTGATCTTCAATATGTTTGGGAGCAATAGAGATACAGACAGATACAGTGAAATACTATCTGCGAACAATGAGATCAGTCAATTTTAGGGACATTTGTGTTATATCCTTTAATTCATGAATTGCCTGGGCAAAATGTATTATTATTATTTATTCATTATTTTACCAGGTAAGTTGACTGAGAACACGTTCTCATTTGCAGCAACGACCTGGGGAATAGTTACAGGGGAAAGGAGGGGGATGAATGAGCCAATTGTAAACTGAGGATTATTAGGTGACCGTGATGGTTTGAGGGCCAGATTGGGAATTTAGCCAGGACACCCCTACTCCCCTTACGATAAGGGCCATGGGATCTTTAATTACCTCAGACAGTCAAGACACCCGCTCAACATCCCATCCAAAATACAGCACCCTAACACAGGGCAGTGTCCCAATCATTGCCCTGGGACATTGGGATATTTTTTTTTAGACCACAGGAAAGAGTGCCTCCTACTGGCCCTCCAACACCACTTCCAGCAGCATCTGGCCTCCCATCCAGGAACTGACCAGTACCAAACCCTGCTTAGCTTCAGAAGCAAGCCATCACTGGTATGCAGGGTGGTATGCTGCTGCCAAACGTTCCATGGATAACAAGAATAGCAGAGATGAACTTGGATCAGCTTGTCTGCTGCTTTGAGTGATTCTGAAAAGAACAGAGCATACAGTGCCTTGCGAAAGTATTCGGCCCCCTTGAACTCATTCTCCTGACAGTGGGGCCTGCTCTGCTCCTTCTCCCGACAGTGGGGCCTGCTCTGCTCCTTCTCCCGACAGTGGGGCCTGCTCTGCTCATTCTCCTGACAGTGGGGCCTGCTCTGCTCCTTCTCCTGACAGTGGGGCCTGCTCTGCTCATTCTCCCGACAGTGGGGCCTGCTCTGCTCATTCTCCTGACAGTGGGGCCTTCTCTGCTCATTCTCCCGACAGTGGGGCCTGCTCTGCTCATTCTCCCGACAGTGGGGCCTGCTCTGCTCATTCTCCCGACAGTGGGGCCTGCTCTGCTCATTCTCCCGACAGTGGGGCCTGCTCTGCTCATTCTCCTGACAGTGGGGCCTTCTCTGCTCATTCTCCCGACAGTGGGGCCTGCTCTGCTCATACTCCCGACAGTGGGGCCTGCTCTGCTCATTCTCCCGACAGTGGGGCCTGCTCTGTTCATTCTCCCGACAGTGGGGCCTGCTCCGCTCATTCTCCCGACAGTGGGGCCTGCTCTGCTCATTCTCCCGACAGTGGAACGTCTACCGGCCAGTTGATAATAACCCTGATAATTGCCTGGAAACTGAACCTAAACTGAACCAAAACAACAGATTAAATAAATGAAGTAAAGTATGATGGGAGAAAGGGGGAGAATGGGGGAGAATGGGTGAGTCGGTGAGGGAGGGGAAGCGAATTATACATAATTATGTCAGCGCCAATTGTGAATAAAGAACAGGGCCATTCTACTGCACTGATCCATTCTAATTATAATCTCTATATGGTCGTATTCTCTGGCCTACTGAGGGTACACAGTGAGAGCATGCGTAATTTACAATGGCAAGAAGACCATGACAAATGGATGCACGTGCTGTGTTGGCGCTGCTTCAAGATCTGAAAGATCTGACTCAAAAATATATCATGACATCTCTGATGATTGATTTTCTGATTCTGAGCCTCAGCCTGAACCTACATTTTCAAGGCCTAATCGTAAAAAAGCCAGAACGGTACGCGCTGAACAACAGGTACCTGCGTCACCACTAAATGAAGTGAGACAGAAAATCAGGCAGTAGGTGTGCAGAATGTGGTGATGAAGTGGTGGCTTGTCGGAACCTGACGTTGGGGAGAAATGTCACCATGGTGTAATGGCCGTTGGGGGAAGAAGGTGAGGACCAATGCGCAGCGTGGTACGTGTTCGTCATTTATTAAATAGAACTGAACACTAAATACAAAGTAACACAAAGAACAACTGAAACAGCTCCATCAGGTGCAAAACACAAAACAGAAAGCAACTACCCACAAAACCCATGTGGGCAAGAGCTACCTAAGTACGGTTCTCAATCAGAGACAACAATAGACAGCTGTCCCTGATTGAGAACCATACCCGGCCAAAAACAAAGACATACAAAAACATAGAAAAAGGAACATAGAATGCCCACCCTAGTCACACCCTGGCCTCACCAAAATAGAGAATAAAAGCCTCTCTATGGCCAGGGCGTGACACACGTCCGGGGGTGTCCTCGGATGGGGCCACAGTGTCTCCTGACCCCTCCTGTCTCAGCCTCCAGTATTTATGCTGCAGTAGTTTATGTGTCGGGGGGCTGGGGTCAGTTTGTTATATCTGGAGTACTTCTCATGTCCTATTCGGTGTCCTGTGTGAATCTAAGTTTGCGTTCTCTAATTCTCTCCTCTCTTTCTTTCTCTCTCTCGGAGGACCTGAGCCCTAGGACCGTGCCCCAGGACTACCTGACATGATGGCTCCTTGCTGTCCCCAGTCCACCTGGCCATGCTGCTACTCCAGTTTCAACTGTTCTGCCTTATTATTCGACCATGCTGGTCATTTATGAACATTTGAACATCTTGGCCATGTTCTGTTATAATCTCCACCCGACACAGCCAGAAGAGGACTGGCCACCCCACATAGCCTGGTTCCTCTCTAGGTTTCTTCCTAGGGTTTGGCCTTTCTAGGAAGTTTTTCCTAGCCACCGTGCTTCTACACCTGCATTGCTTGCTGTTTGGGGTTTTAGGCTGGGTTTCTGTACAGCATTTTGAGATATTAGCTGATGTACGAAGGGCTATATAAATACATTTGATTTGATTTGATGGGCAATTTCTTCAGTTCACTGGAGAACAAGTTGATTGCAAATAAATAAAGTCTGGCTGGCACCATGAACAAAGCGAGATGGGAGCTCCCTCCCTCTGCAAGATATGGCACCTGCTCTGCCGTGGCACTCCACAACAGTGCTGAAGAATGACAACACACACACTAAAGCAAGGCTAGGGAGACCGTTTCTGTCATGAGCACCATTCATCCCACAGTTGCCATCACTCGGGACACAATAAAGAGAAAACCAGACACTGTTACGCATTACAACCAAACAAAGGTATGTCACTATTACACAATAAGCATTATCCATCTATAGATAAGCATTATCCATCTATAGATAAGCATTATCCATCTATAGATAAGCATTATCCATCTATAGATAAGCATTATCCATCTATAGATAAGCATTATCCATCTATAGATAAGCATTATCCATCTATAGATAAGCATTATCCATCTATAGATAAGCATTATCCATCTATAGATAAGCATTATCCATCTATAGATAAGCATTATCCATCTATAGATAAGCATTATCCATCTATAGATAAGCATTATCCATCTATAGATAAGCATTATCCATCTATAGATAAGCATTATCCATCTATAGATAAGCATTTCCATCTATAGATAAGCATTTCCAGCATTATGCTCTTCTGTATAACGGGTTGGTTTTTCTATGGGAAAATAATCCTTATGTTTTCTTCTCTATTCTGTTCCATAGGTCGGTGTGGATCGATTTCAGAAGGAACAAAACTCCACTACCCCCTACGAAGATGACCACATATAAGTACCTGGGAATCGAAACAGACAATAAATTGAAATCCAATGACTGTGCCGTTGCAAAGAAGGAAGGAAGTTGCAACAGAAAAAGTTTTTTTATGCAAACTGAGCCATTTTAATGTTGCCCGTTGTTACGCACGCCTCTATGAAGAGGGAACGCAACACCCTGCTACAACTAAACTCTCCGTGAAGTGAAAAAGGTATGGACTGTAGGTGCAAGTAAGAATGACAACAGGCAGAATGTGGTACCGTTTACAAGGACTTTATTCCTTTACACGGTAATATGGGGAAAAGGGGCTGGACGGAACCAAAGCAAAGAAAGTAAATCTCAAAGCCCCCTCCCCTCTCCTATCTTACCTGCCTACCCACTACTTACCTAATTTAGCACCACCTGGTGCCCTAACCAAAATACAGGGGTGGTCCGCCCAGGTCTTACCTAGTGTGCCTAGACAGCGAATATGTTACGGGTATATGTATGCCCGCGGGCCTCTTGCCTAAGCACTCTAGGTGCCTTCCCTTCCCCCTGGGAACAAAGGAAACAGAATATTAAACATTTTCACAAACAAACTAAGAAACAAAGGACATCAAATAAGCTCCATCTGAGCAACAAACTCACAAAACATACCAACTCTCAGCAATGACCTCCCAGCAAAATCTCTCTAGCAAAATCTCTGCAATGACCTCCCAGAAAATCTCCTTCCTCCTGAACAGAACACTGGCATTTATATAGCTTCAGAATGAATGGGTAATTGGAGACAGCTGCGTCTTGACGAGGGGGCGGAGTCAGCACTCCAATTAGCCATGGAGTCGACCAATCAGCTGCTTGAGGGATTTCAGGAAGCCATTTCCTGAAATAAACACATGCAAATACACAAACTACAACACATAAACTGGGGAACGTAACACCCGCCGTAACATCTTACAAACGTTCTGTAAATCTGTCCTGCTGTGTGCTGTCCATTGGTCTGATACGCAGGTTCGGAAACATGCGAATGCAAGACCAAGTCAAGCTTCAGCTTTTGATTAAAGCGACGGGAAAGATAATTGGTATCAAGAATCAGTCTCCAATCTGTACACAAACTCATCCTCCTAAAACTTGAAAGCATTTCACAGTACAGCGCTCATCCCCTTCACTCAAAACTCGGTCACAACAGCAGCTGGACAAGGGCAAAGAGACTTCAAAAGAAAATGAAAACAGAGAGATAAGGGGACTGTTTTATTCAAACAGCCATTAGGATGTATAATATATAGTCTGTTGGTCCCTCCAGTATACTGCACTTTCACTTTAATATGTAGTTATAACACTCGTTTCTGTGTTTTCATGTTTTATGTTCTGTCTTTTTAAGCACATGACAAAATTGATTTCCCCCTGGTGAAATAATAAAGTTGATGTGGATGTTTTGAATCAGATGTCTGTACTCTGTGAAAGGAGACACCTGCTGCTGGGTGTTTTAGATCAGATGTCTGTACTCTGTGAAAGGAGACACCTGCTGCTGGGTGTTTTAGATCAGATGGCTGTACTCTGTGAAAGGAGACACCTGCTGCTGGGTGTTTTAGATCAGATGGCTGTACTCTGTGAAAGGAGACACCTGCTGCTGGGTGTTTTAGATCAGATGGCTGTACTCTGTGAAAGGAGACACCTGCTGCTGGGTGTTTTAGATCAGATGGCTGTACTCTGTGAAAGGAGACACCTGCTGCTGCGTGTGTTAGATCAGATCACTGTACTGTTGCTGTGTTCTACAACATGCTTGACTTGGTTGTTATCAACACACACGTGTTGTTCAAGCAGGGGATAAACAACACTATGCCCAGGAGCGATTTCATCATGAGTCTGGCATGTGGGCTACATGAGAGACATATGAGGGCCAAGGCAGCAGCAAAGATTCTATGCCTTTTCACGAGGAAATTAAGCACGGCTCCCGGAAGGAGACATGGTGGCCAGATGCACAAAGAACAGAACCCAGACACCTGCTGCTGGGTGTTTTAGATCAGATGTCTGTACTCTGTGAAAGGAGAACCCAGACTCCTGCTGCTGGGTGTTTTAGATCAGATGTCTGTACTCTGTGAAAGGAGAACCCAGACTCCTGCTGCTGGGTGTTTTAGATCAGATGTCTGTACTCTGTGAAAGGAGAACCCAGACTCCTGCTGCTGGGTGTTTTTCAGATGGCTGTACTCTGTGAAAGGAGACACCTGCTGCTGGGTGTTTTAGATCAGATGGCTGTACTCTGTGAAAGGAGACACCTGCTGCTGGGTGTTTTAGATCAGATGGCTGTACTCTGTGAAAGGAGACACCTGCTGCTGGGTGTTTTAGATCAGATGGCTGTACTCTGTGAAAGGAGACACCTGCTGCTGGTGTGTTTCAGATCAGATGGCTGTGTACAACATGCTTGACTTGTTGAAAGGGGATAAACAACACTATGCCCAGACATTTCATCTGAGTCTGCTGGGCTACATGAGAGACATATGAGGGCCAAGGCAGCAGCAAAGATTCTATGCCTTTTCACGAGGAAATTTAGATCAGATGGCTGTACTCTGTGAAAGGAGAACCCAGACAGACTCCTGCTGCTGGGTGTTTTAGATCAGATGTCTGTACTCTGTGAAAGGAGAACCCAGACTCCTGCTGCTGGGTGTTTTAGATCAGATGTCTGTACTCTGTGAAAGGAGAACCCAGACTCCTGCTGCTGGGTGTTTTAGATCAGATGTCTGTCAGAAAGGAGAACCCAGTTTTAGATCAGATGGCTGTACTCTGTGAAAGGAGAACCTGGGTGTGTTTTAGATCAGAGACTCCTGCTGCTGGGTGTTTTAGATCAGATGGCTGTACTCTGTGAAAGGAGAACCCAGACTCCTGCTGCTGGGTGTTTTAGATCAGATGTCTGTACTCTGTGAAAGGAGAACCCAGACTCCTGCTGCTGGGTGTTTTAGATCAGATGTCTGTACTCTGTGAAAGGAGAACCCAGACTCCTGCTGCTGGGTGTTTTAGATCAGATGTCTGTAGAAAGGAGAACCCAGACTCCTGCTGCTGGGTGTTTTAGATCAGATGTCTGTACTCTGTGAAAGGAGAACCCAGACTCCTGCTGCTGGGTGTTTTAGATCAGATGTCTGTACTCTGTGAAAGGAGAACCCAGACTCCTGCTGCTGGGTGTTTTAGATCAGATGTCTGTACTCTGTGAAAGGAGAACCCAGACTCCTGCTGCTGGGTGTGTTAGATCAGATGTCTGTACTCTGTGAAAGGAGAACCCAGACTCCTGCTGCTGGGTGTTTTAGATCAGATGTCTGTACTCTGTGAAAGGAGAACCCAGACTCCTGCTGCTGGGTGTGTTAGATCAGATGGCTGTACTCTGTGAAAGGAGAACCCAGACTCCTGCTGCTGGGTGTGTTAGATCAGATGTCTGTACTCTGTGAAAGGAGACACCTGCTGCTGGGTGTTTTAGATCAGATGTCTGTACTCTGTGAAAGGAGAACCCAGACTCCTGCTGCTGGGTGTTTTAGATCAGATGTCTGTACTCTGTGAAAGGAGAACCCAGACTCCTGCTGCTGGGTGTGTTAGATCAGATGTCTGTACTCTGTGAAAGGAGAACCCAGACTCCTGCTGCTGGGTGTGTTAGATCAGATGTCTGTACTCTGTGAAAGGAGAACCCAGACTCCTGCTGCTGGGTGTTTTAGATCAGATGTCTGTACTCTGTGAAAGGAGAACCCAGACACCTGCTGCTGGGTGTTTTAGATCAGATGTCTGTACTCTGTGAAAGGAGAACCCAGACACCTGCTGCTGGGTGTTTTAGATCAGATGTCTGTACTCTGTGAAAGGAGAACCCAGACTCCTGCTGCTGGGTGTTTTAGATCAGATGTCTGTACTCTGTGAAAGGAGAACCCAGACTCCTGCTGCTGGGTGTTTTAGATCAGATGTCTGTACTCTGTGAAAGGAGAACCCAGACTCCTGCTGCTGGGTGTTTTAGATCAGATGTCTGTACTCTGTGAAAGGAGAACCCAGACACCTGCTGCTGGGTGTTTTAGATCAGATGTCTGTACTCTGTGAAAGGAGAACCCAGACTCCTGCTGCTGGGTGTTTTAGATCAGATGTCTGTACTCTGTGAAAGGAGAACCCAGACTCCTGCTGCTGGGTGTTTTAGATCAGATGTCTGTACTCTGTGAAAGGAGAACCCAGACTCCTGCTGCTGGGTGTTTTAGATCAGATGTCTGTACTCTGTGAAAGGAGAACCCAGACACCTGCTGCTGGGTGTTTTAGATCAGATGCTGAAAGGAGAACCCAGACTCCTGCTGGGTGTTTTAGATCAGATGTCTGTACTCTGTGAAAGGAGAACCCAGACTCCTGCTGCTGGGTGTTTTAGATCAGATGTCTGTACTCTGTGAAAGGAGAACCCAGACTCCTGCTGCTGGGTGTTTTAGATCAGATGTCTGTACTCTCAGAAAGGAGAACCCAGACTCCTGCTGCTGGGTGTGTTAGATCAGATGTCTGTACTCTGTGAAAGGAGAACCCAGACTCCTGCTGCTGGGTGTTTTAGATCAGATGTCTGTACTCTGTGAAAGGAGAACCCAGACTCCTGCTGCTGGGTGTTTTAGATCAGATGTCTGTACTCTGTGAAAGGAGAACCCAGACTCCTGCTGCTGGGTGTTTTAGATCAGATGTCTGTACTCAGAAAGGAGAACCCAGACTGTTTTAGATCTGCTGCTCAGAAAGGAGAACCCAGACTCCTGGTGTGTTAGATCAGATGTCTGTACTCTGTGAAAGGAGAACCCAGACTCCTGCTGCTGGGTGTGTTAGATCAGATGTCTGTACTCTGTGAAAGGAGAACCCAGACACCTGCTGCTGGGTGTTTTAGATCAGATGTCTGTACTCTGTGAAAGGAGAACCCAGACTCCTGCTGCTGGGTGTTTTAGATCAGATGTCTGTACTCTGTGAAAGGAGAACCCAGACTCCTGCTGCTGGGTGTTTTAGATCAGATGTCTGTACTCTGTGAAAGGAGAACCCAGACTCCTGCTGCTGGGTGTTTTAGATCAGATGTCTGTACTCTGTGAAAGGAGAACCCAGACTCCTGCTGCTGGGTGTGTTAGATCAGATGTCTGTACTCTGTGAAAGGAGAACCCAGACTCCTGCTGCTGGGTGTGTTAGATCAGATGTCTGTACTCTGTGAAAGGAGAACCCAGACTCCTGCTGCTGGGTGTTTTAGATCAGATGTCTGTACTCTGTGAAAGGAGAACCCAGACACCTGCTGCTGGGTGTTTTAGATCAGATGTCTGTACTCTGTGAAAGGAGAACCCAGACTCCTGCTGCTGGGTGTTTTAGATCAGATGGCTGTACTCTGTGAAAGGAGAACCCAGACTCCTGCTGCTGGGTGTGTTAGATCAGATGTCTGTACTCTGTGAAAGGAGAACCCAGACTCCTGCTGCTGGGTGTGTTAGATCAGATGTCTGTACTCTGTGAAAGGAGAACCCAGACTCCTGCTGCTGGGTGTTTTAGATCAGATGTCTGTACTCTGTGAAAGGAGAACCCAGACTCCTGCTGCTGGGTGTTTTAGATCAGATGTCTGTACTCTGTGAAAGGAGAACCCAGACTCCTGCTGCTGGGTGTTTTAGATCAGATGTCTGTACTCTGTGAAAGGAGAACCCAGACTCCTGCTGCTGGGTGTTTTAGATCAGATGTCTGTACTCTGTGAAAGGAGAACCCAGACTCCTGCTGCTGGGTGTTTTAGATCAGATGTCTGTACTCTGTGAAAGGAGAACCCAGACTCCTGCTGCTGGGTGTTTTAGATCAGATGTCTGTACTCTGTGAAAGGAGAACCCAGACTCCTGCTGCTGGGTGTGTTAGATCAGATGTCTGTACTCTGTGAAAGGAGAACCCAGACTCCTGCTGCTGGGTGTTTTTATGTCTGATCAGATGCTGCTGTTTTATCAGATGGCTGTACTCTGAAAGGAGAACCCAGACTCCTGCTGCTGGGTGTTTTAGATCAGATGTCTGTACTCTGTGAAAGGAGAACCCAGACTCCTGCTGCTGGGTGTTTTAGATCAGATGGCTGTACTCTGTGAAAGGAGAACCCAGACTCCTGCTGCTGGGTGTTTTAGATCAGATGGCTGTACTCTGTGAAAGGAGAACCCAGACTCCTGCTGCTGGGTGTTTTAGATCAGATGTCTGTACTCTGTGAAAGGAGAACCCAGACTCCTGCTGCTGGGTGTGTTAGATCAGATGTCTGTACTCTGTGAAAGGAGAACCCAGACTCCTGCTGCTGGGTGTTTTAGATCAGATGTCTGTACTCTGTGAAAGGAGAACCCAGACTCCTGCTGCTGGGTGTTTTAGATCAGATGGCTGTACTCTGTGAAAGGAGAACCCAGACTCCTGCTGCTGGGTGTTTTAGATCAGATGTCTGTACTCTGTGAAAGGAGAACCCAGACTCCTGCTGCTGGGTGTTTTAGATCAGATGGCTGTACTCTGTGAAAGGAGAACCCAGACTCCTGCTGCTGGGTGTTTTAGATCAGATGGCTGTACTCTGTGAAAGGAGAACCCAGACTCCTGCTGCTGGGTGTTTTAGATCAGATGGCTGTACTCTGTGAAAGGAGAACCCAGACTCCTGCTGCTGGGTGTTTTAGATCAGATGGCTGTACTCTGTGAAAGGAGAACCCAGACTCCTGCTGCTGGGTGTTTTAGATCAGATGGCTGTACTCTGTGAAAGGAGAACCCAGACTCCTGCTGCTGGGTGTGTTAGATCAGATGTCTGTACTCTGTGAAAGGAGAACCCAGACTCCTGCTGCTGGGTGTTTTAGATCAGATGGCTGTACTCTGTGAAAGGAGAACCCAGACTCCTGCTGCTGGGTGTTTTAGATCAGATGGCTGTACTCTGTGAAAGGAGAACCCAGACTCCTGCTGCTGGGTGTTTTAGATCAGATGTCTGTACTCTGTGAAAGGAGAACCCAGACTCCTGCTGCTGGGTGTTTTAGATCAGATGTCTGTACTCTGTGAAAGGAGAACCCAGACTCCTGCTGCTGGGTGTTTTAGATCAGATGTCTGTACTCTGTGAAAGGAGAACCCAGACTCCTGCTGCTGGGTGTTTTAGATCAGATGGCTGTACTCTGTGAAAGGAGACACCTGCTGCTGGGTGTTTTAGATCAGATGGCTGTACTCTGTGAAAGGAGAACCCAGACTCCTGCTGCTGGGTGTTTTAGATCAGATGGCTGTACTCTGTGAAAGGAGACACCTGCTGCTGGGTGTTTTAGATCAGATGGCTGTACTCTGTGAAAGGAGACACCTGCTGCTGGGTGTTTTAGATCAGATGGCTGTACTCTGTGAAAGGAGAACCCAGACTCCTGCTGCTGGGTGTTTTAGATCAGATGTCTGTACTCTGTGAAAGGAGACACCTGCTGCTGGGTGTTTTAGATCAGATGTCTGTACTCTGTGAAAGGAGAACCCAGACTCCTGCTGCTGGGTGTTTTAGATCAGATGGCTGTACTCTGTGAAAGGAGAACCCAGACTCCTGCTGCTGGGTGTTTTAGATCAGATGGCTGTACTCTGTGAAAGGAGACACCTGCTGCTGGGTGTTTTAGATCAGATGGCTGTACTCTGTGAAAGGAGAACCCAGACTCCTGCTGCTGGGTGTTTTAGATCAGATGGCTGTACTCTGTGAAAGGAGACACCTGCTGCTGGGTGTTTTAGATCAGATGGCTGTACTCTGTGAAAGGAGACACCTGCTGCTGGGTGTTTTAGATCAGATGGCTGTACTCTGTGAAAGGAGAACCCAGACTCCTGCTGCTGGGTGTTTTAGATCAGATGGCTGTACTCTGTGAAAGGAGAACCCAGACTCCTGCTGCTGGGTGTTTTAGATCAGATGGCTGTACTCTGTGAAAGGAGAACCCAGACTCCTGCTGCTGGGTGTTTTAGATCAGATGGCTGTACTCTGTGAAAGGAGAACCCAGACTCCTGCTGCTGGGTGTTTTAGATCAGATGGCTGTACTCTGTGAAAGGAGAACCCAGACTCCTGCTGCTGGGTGTTTTAGATCAGATGGCTGTACTCTGTGAAAGGAGACACCTGCTGCTGGGTGTTTTAGATCAGATGGCTGTACTCTGTGAAAGGAGACACCTGCTGCTGGGTGTTTTAGATCAGATGGCTGTACTCTGTGAAAGGAGAACCCAGACTCCTGCTGCTGGGTGTTTTAGATCAGATGGCTGTACTCTGTGAAAGGAGAACCCAGACTCCTGCTGCTGGGTGTTTTAGATCAGATGGCTGTACTCTGTGAAAGGAGAACCCAGACTCCTGCTGCTGGGTGTTTTAGATCAGATGGCTGTACTCTGTGAAAGGAGAACCCAGACTCCTGCTGCTGGGTGTTTTAGATCAGATGGCTGTACTCTGTGAAAGGAGAACCCAGACTCCTGCTGCTGGGTGTTTTAGATCAGATGTCTGTACTCTGTGAAAGGAGAACCCAGACTCCTGCTGCTGGGTGTTTTAGATCAGATGGCTGTACTCTGTGAAAGGAGAACCCAGACTCCTGCTGCTGGGTGTTTTAGATCAGATGGCTGTACTCTGTGAAAGGAGAACCCAGACTCCTGCTGCTGGGTGTGTTAGATCAGATGTCTGTACTCTGTGAAAGGAGAACCCAGACTCCTGCTGCTGGGTGTTTTAGATCAGATGGCTGTACTCTGTGAAAGGAGAACCCAGACTCCTGCTGCTGGGTGTGTTAGATCAGATGGCTGTACTCTGTGAAAGGAGAACCCAGACTCCTGCTGCTGGGTGTTTTAGATCAGATGGCTGTACTCTGTGAAAGGAGAACCCAGACTCCTGCTGCTGGGTGTTTTAGATCAGATGTCTGTACTCTGTGAAAGGAGAACCCAGACTCCTGCTGCTGGGTGTTTTAGATCAGATGGCTGTACTCTGTGAAAGGAGAACCCAGACTCCTGCTGCTGGGTGTGTTAGATCAGATGGCTGTACTCTGTGAAAGGAGAACCCAGACTCCTGCTGCTGGGTGTTTTAGATCAGATGTCTGTACTCTGTGAAAGGAGAACCCAGACTCCTGCTGCTGGGTGTTTTAGATCAGATGTCTGTACTCTGTGAAAGGAGAACCCAGACTCCTGCTGCTGGGTGTTTTAGATCAGATGGCTGTACTCTGTGAAAGGAGAACCCAGACTCCTGCTGCTGGGTGTTTTAGATCAGATGGCTGTACTCTGTGAAAGGAGAGCCCAGACTCCTGCTGCTGGGTGTGTTAGATCAGATGTCTGTACTCTGTGAAAGGAGAACCCAGACTCCTGCTGCTGGGTGTTTTAGATCAGATGTCTGTACTCTGTGAAAGGAGAACCCAGACTCCTGCTGCTGGGTGTTTTAGATCAGATGGCTGTACTCTGTGAAAGGAGAACCCAGACTCCTGCTGCTGGGTGTTTTAGATCAGATGTCTGTACTCTGTGAAAGGAGAACCCAGACTCCTGCTGCTGGGTGTTTTAGATCAGATGGCTGTACTCTGTGAAAGGAGAACCCAGACTCCTGCTGCTGGGTGTTTTAGATCAGATGGCTGTACTCTGTGAAAGGAGAACCCAGACTCCTGCTGCTGGGTGTTTTAGATCAGATGTCTGTACTCTGTGAAAGGAGAACCCAGACTCCTGCTGCTGGGTGTGTTAGATCAGATGTCTGTACTCTGTGAAAGGAGAACCCAGACTCCTGCTGCTGGGTGTTTTAGATCAGATGTCTGTACTCTGTGAAAGGAGAACCCAGACTCCTGCTGCTGGGTGTTTTAGATCAGATGGCTGTACTCTGTGAAAGGAGAACCCAGACTCCTGCTGCTGGGTGTTTTAGATCAGATGTCTGTACTCTGTGAAAGGAGAACCCAGACTCCTGCTGCTGGGTGTTTTAGATCAGATGGCTGTACTCTGTGAAAGGAGAACCCAGACTCCTGCTGCTGGGTGTTTTAGATCAGATGGCTGTACTCTGTGAAAGGAGAACCCAGACTCCTGCTGCTGGGTGTTTTAGATCAGATGGCTGTACTCTGTGAAAGGAGAACCCAGACTCCTGCTGCTGGGTGTTTTAGATCAGATGGCTGTACTCTGTGAAAGGAGAACCCAGACTCCTGCTGCTGGGTGTTTTAGATCAGATGGCTGTACTCTGTGAAAGGAGAACCCAGACTCCTGCTGCTGGGTGTGTTAGATCAGATGTCTGTACTCTGTGAAAGGAGAACCCAGACTCCTGCTGCTGGGTGTTTTAGATCAGATGGCTGTACTCTGTGAAAGGAGAACCCAGACTCCTGCTGCTGGGTGTTTTAGATCAGATGGCTGTACTCTGTGAAAGGAGAACCCAGACTCCTGCTGCTGGGTGTTTTAGATCAGATGTCTGTACTCTGTGAAAGGAGAACCCAGACTCCTGCTGCTGGGTGTTTTAGATCAGATGTCTGTACTCTGTGAAAGGAGAACCCAGACTCCTGCTGCTGGGTGTTTTAGATCAGATGGCTGTACTCTGTGAAAGGAGAACCCAGACTCCTGCTGCTGGGTGTTTTAGATCAGATGGCTGTACTCTGTGAAAGGAGACACCTGCTGCTGGGTGTTTTAGATCAGATGGCTGTACTCTGTGAAAGGAGAACCCAGACTCCTGCTGCTGGGTGTTTTAGATCAGATGGCTGTACTCTGTGAAAGGAGACACCTGCTGCTGGGTGTTTTAGATCAGATGTCTGTACTCTGTGAAAGGAGACACCTGCTGCTGGGTGTTTTAGATCAGATGGCTGTACTCTGTGAAAGGAGAACCCAGACTCCTGCTGCTGGGTGTTTTAGATCAGATGTCTGTACTCTGTGAAAGGAGAACCCAGACTCCTGCTGCTGGGTGTTTTAGATCAGATGTCTGTACTCTGTGAAAGGAGAACCCAGACTCCTGCTGCTGGGTGTTTTAGATCAGATGTCTGTACTCTGTGAAAGGAGAACCCAGACTCCTGCTGCTGGGTGTTTTAGATCAGATGGCTGTACTCTGTGAAAGGAGACACCTGCTGCTGGGTGTTTTAGATCAGATGGCTGTACTCTGTGAAAGGAGAACCCAGACTCCTGCTGCTGGGTGTTTTAGATCAGATGGCTGTACTCTGTGAAAGGAGACACCTGCTGCTGGGTGTTTTAGATCAGATGGCTGTACTCTGTGAAAGGAGACACCTGCTGCTGGGTGTTTTAGATCAGATGGCTGTACTCTGTGAAAGGAGAACCCAGACTCCTGCTGCTGGGTGTTTTAGATCAGATGGCTGTACTCTGTGAAAGGAGAACCCAGACTCCTGCTGCTGGGTGTTTTAGATCAGATGGCTGTACTCTGTGAAAGGAGAACCCAGACTCCTGCTGCTGGGTGTTTTAGATCAGATGGCTGTACTCTGTGAAAGGAGAACCCAGACTCCTGCTGCTGGGTGTTTTAGATCAGATGGCTGTACTCTGTGAAAGGAGAACCCAGACTCCTGCTGCTGGGTGTTTTAGATCAGATGGCTGTACTCTGTGAAAGGAGACACCTGCTGCTGGGTGTTTTAGATCAGATGGCTGTACTCTGTGAAAGGAGACACCTGCTGCTGGGTGTTTTAGATCAGATGGCTGTACTCTGTGAAAGGAGAACCCAGACTCCTGCTGCTGGGTGTTTTAGATCAGATGGCTGTACTCTGTGAAAGGAGAACCCAGACTCCTGCTGCTGGGTGTTTTAGATCAGATGGCTGTACTCTCAGAAAGGAGAACCCAGACTCCTGCTGCTGGGTGTTTTAGATCAGATGGCTGTACTCTGTGAAAGGAGAACCCAGACTCCTGCTGCTGGGTGTTTTAGATCAGATGGCTGTACTCTGTGAAAGGAGAACCCAGACTCCTGCTGCTGGGTGTTTTAGATCAGATGTCTGTACTCTGTGAAAGGAGAACCCAGACTCCTGCTGCTGGGTGTTTTAGATCAGATGGCTGTACTCTGTGAAAGGAGAACCCAGACTCCTGCTGCTGGGTGTTTTAGATCAGATGGCTGTACTCTGTGAAAGGAGAACCCAGACTCCTGCTGCTGGGTGTGTTAGATCAGATGTCTGTACTCTGTGAAAGGAGAACCCAGACTCCTGCTGCTGGGTGTTTTAGATCAGATGGCTGTACTCTGTGAAAGGAGAACCCAGACTCCTGCTGCTGGGTGTGTTAGATCAGATGGCTGTACTCTGTGAAAGGAGAACCCAGACTCCTGCTGCTGGGTGTTTTAGATCAGATGGCTGTACTCTGTGAAAGGAGAACCCAGACTCCTGCTGCTGGGTGTTTTAGATCAGATGTCTGTACTCTGTGAAAGGAGAACCCAGACTCCTGCTGCTGGGTGTTTTTAGATCAGATGTCTGTACTCTGTGAAAGGAGAACCCAGACTCCTGCTGCTGGGTGTTTTAGATCAGATGTCTGTACTCTGTGAAAGGAGAACCCAGACTCCTGCTGCTGGGTGTGTTAGATCAGATGTCTGTACTCTGTGAAAGGAGAACCCAGACTCCTGCTGCTGGGTGTTTTAGATCAGATGGCTGTACTCTGTGAAAGGAGAACCCAGACTCCTGCTGCTGGGTGTTTTAGATCAGATGTCTGTACTCTGTGAAAGGAGAACCCAGACTCCTGCTGCTGGGTGTTTTAGATCAGATGTCTGTACTCTGTGAAAGGAGAACCCAGACTCCTGCTGCTGGGTGTTTTAGATCAGATGTCTGTACTCTGTGAAAGGAGAACCCAGACTCCTGCTGCTGGGTGTTTTAGATCAGATGTCTGTACTCTGTGAAAGGAGAACCCAGACTCCTGCGATGTGTTTGTGGGATGAGTGTCAAGCAAGTACAAGTGGTGAAGATTTGTGTTGACAGACAGGACAAGGGATAACCACTAAATGAAACCCAACTGATGCCATTGTGTGAAAATGCTCACCATGCAAGCACAAGCTTACACGATGTGTAAATAGAATTTAAACTTGTCTAATTATTGTAATTGGTAAAATAAGTATAACTAGTTATAATTGTAATGGCTAAGCAGCTTATAAGAAAAGACGATCAGTATTTACCTGGCTAAAAAGAAAAGGAATATAATTTCTATTGTTTACAGGAAAGTCATTCAAACATTTTTAGATGCATTTTTGTGGAAAAAGGACTGGGGGGTGAAATATATTTCTCCCATGGGCAAAGACATTAAGTCATTTTTATCAAATTTGCAAATTGTCCAAACAGATCATCAAGGTAGGGAGATTATTTTAAATACATCAATTAACAATAAACATCTACGGCTTACTAACCTGTACGGTCCAAATAGTGATTATCCAAGCGTCTTAGAAAAAATATACACAAATTTATCAACTCTACAAGCAACAGTAGACTCTATTATTATGATGGGAGATTTTAATACCTCTATGGACCACAAGGAAAATCACAATACAAACGATCTGTTAAGAGAATTATGTTCTCATTGTTCATAAACCAATTCAATTAAACTACTCAGTCTGTTAATCAGGATTTGTAAGATACTGATTAAATTAAACAGACCGAGGCCCAGCTACGATAGTCAATAAGGTTTATTCACGGGAACATTCTAAAGTCAAGAATACAAAGACATCCATTTTATAGCTGCGCACATACTTCCACACAGACAGTAGATATCCTACCCACATACTTCCACACAGACAGTAGATATCCTACCCACATACTTCCACACAGACAGTAGGTATCCTACCCACATACTTCCACACAGACAGTAGGTATCCTACCCACATACTTCCACACAGACAGTAGATATCCTACCCACATACTTCCACACAGACAGTAGGTATCCTACCCACATACTTCCACACAGACAGTAGGTATCCTACCCACATACTTCCACACAGACAGTAGGTATCCTACCCACATACTTCCACACAGACAGTAGGTATCCTACCCACATACTTCCACACAGACAGTAGATATCCTACCCACATACTTCCACACAGACAGTAGGTATCCTACTCACATACTTCCACACAGACAGTAGATATCCTACCCACATACTTCCACACAGACAGTAGGTATCCTACCCACATACTTCCACACAGACAGTAGGTATCCTACCCACATACTTCCACACAGACAGTAGATATCCTACCCACATACTTCCACACAAACAGTAGATATCCTACCCACATACTTCCACACAGACAGTAGATATCCTACCCACATACTTCCACACAGACAGTAGGTATCCTACCCACATACTTCCACACAGACAGTAGGTATCCTACCCACATACTTCCACACAAACAGTAGATATCCTACCCACATACTTCCACACAGACAGTAGGTATCCTACCCACATACTTCCACACAGACAGTAGATATCCTACCCACATACTTCCACACAGACAGTAGATATCCTACTCTCATACTTCCACACAGACAGTAGGTATCCTACACACATACTTCCACACAGACAGTAGATATCCTACACACATACTTCCACACAAACAGTAGATATCCTACACACATACATACACACAAACAGTAGGTATCCTACACACATACATACTTCCACACAAACAGTAGGTATCCTACACACATACATACACACAAACAGAAGGTATCCTACACACATACTGTCTCACTACCCAGCCAACAGAGATTAGGGAGACCTTGACCTTGAGACTTACTCCCCGTTCTCTCCCAAATCTCCAGTCAGGTCGGCACCGAGCTCAGACAGTCTGTGTTTAAAATACCATAATGACATAAACATTAGCTATATTGTTTACCCTAATTCTGACTAGGACTACACATTTATTGATTATGATTTTATACATTGTAATTAATTCCATAAAATTATATGTTTCAGGGTGGAATATTCTAATCATTCAATTAACAGATAAATCCCATTAACACAATCACCCTCAGGCATTTAAGGAAATCATGAATGTCACGGGTATATTAGAATGAGTGTCAGGCTTTTCCTGTGGTGAAGTAGAGGAGGACCAAAACGCAGCGTGGTTATATTGACTCATGTTTAATAAAAACAGATAAACATGAACACTACAAAACAATAAATGTGGAAAACCAAAAACAGCCCTATCTGGTGCAAAACACAGAGACAGGAACAATCACCCACAAAACCCAACACAAGACAGGCTACCTAAATATGGTTCCCAATCAGAGACAATGACTAACACCTGCCTCTGATTGAGAACCATATCAGGCGAAACATAGAAATAGACAAACCAGACACACAACATAGAATGCCCACCCAGCTCACGTCCTGACCAACACTAAAACAAGGAAAACACATACGAACGATGGACAGAACGTGACAATTAGTGGAAATTTGGAGGCTTAAATTCCCTGAACTAGTGAGATATACATGGCAGCGGCTTGATCAAGCTAGTAGTCTTATTGATTACTTTCTTATGCCATTCTCTCTGGCACCATTAGTAAAAAAAAAAAAGTGTTGATAGGGGACAGAATGCGGTCGGATCATCAAATTATTGGCATATATATTACTCTTACAGAATTTCCACTGGGGCGAAGATATTGGAAATTGAATGAAAGCCTACTGGGTGATAACTTGTGTCATGTCTTTAGTATCATTAAAGGTGCAGACTGTTGTGAAGACTTATTTTATCAAATCAATTCTCTGTAATTATTATTATGTGATTAAACTAATCATGTAAATAATGTAAATGTAAATAACTAGGAAGTCGGGGCACCACGTAAAATGTTCAGATTAAAAAGTTGTAATTTTCCCAATATATCTCTTCAGATATTCTAACATCTGGTCAATATATTTCATCTTTATTTAACCATGTTGAGAACAAGTTATAATTTACAACTGCGACCTGGCCAAGATAAAGCAAAGCAGTGCGACACAAACAACAACACAGAGTTACACATGGAGTAAACAAACATACAGTCAATAACACAATAGAAAAGTATATATACAGTGTCGGCAAATGAGGTAAGATAATGGAGGTAAGGAAATAAACAGGCCATAATGGCGAAATAATTACAGTTTATCAATTAAACACTGGAGTGATAGTGCAGAAGATGAATGTGCAAGTGGAGATACTGGGGTGCAAAGGAGCAAAAACAAAATAACGGAATGGGGATGAGATAGTTCGATGGGCTACTGACAGATGGGCTATGTACAGGTGCAGTGATCTGTGAGCTGTTCTGACAGCAGGTGATTACAGTTAGGGTCTCCAGCTTCAATGATTTTGCAATTCGTTCCAGTCATTGGCAGCAGAGAACTGGAAGGAAAGGTTGGCTTTGGGGGTGACCAGTGAAATATACCTGCTGGAGCGCGTGCTATGGCTGAGTGCTGCTATGGTGACCAGTGAGCTGAGATAAGGCGGGGCTTTACCTAGCAAATAATTATAGATGACCTGGAGCCAGTGGATTTGGCAATGAATATGAAGCGAGGGCCAGCCAACGAGAGCATACAGGTTGCAGTGGTGGGTAGCATATGGGGCTTTGGTGACAAAATGGATGGCACTGTGATAGACTGCATCCAATTTGTTGAGTAGAGTGTTGGAGGCTATTTTGTAAAATTACATCGCCGAAGTCGAGGATTGGTAGGATAGTCAGTTTTACGAGGGTATGTTTGGCAGCATGAGTGAAGGATGCTTTGTTTTGAAATAGGAAGCCGATTCTAGATTTAATTTAGGATTGGAGATGCTTAATGTGAGTCTGGAAGGAGAGTTTACAATATAACCAGACACCTAGGTTTGTGTAGTTGCCCACATATTCTAAGCCAGAACTGTGCAGAGTAGTGATGCCTGACGGGCAGGCAGGTGCGGTAAGCGATCGGTTGAAGAGCATGCATTTAAGAGCAGTTGGAGGCCACGGAAGGAGAGTTGTATGGCATTAAAGCTCATCTGGGGTTAGTTAACACAGTGTCCAAGAAGGGCCAGAAGTATACAGAATGGTATCGTCTGCGTAGAGGTGGATCAAAGAATCACCAGCAGCAAGAGCGACATCATTGATGTATACAGAGAAAAGCATCGGCCCGAGAATTGAACCCTGTTGCACCCCCATAGAGACTGCCAGAGGTCCAAACAACAGGCCCTCCGATTTGACACACTGAACTCTGTGTGCGAAGTTGTTGGTGAACCAGGCGAGGCAGTCATTTGAGAAACCAAGGCTGTTGAGTCTGCCAATAAGGATGTGGTGATTGACAGAGTTAAAAGCCTTGGCCAGGTCGATGAATACAGCTGCACAGTATTGTCTCTTATTGATGGCGGTTCTGATATCGTTTAGGTCCTTGAGCGTGGCTCAGGTGCTGAGGTGCACCCATGATCAGCTCGGAAACCAGATTGCATAGCGGAGAAGGTACGGTGGGATTCGAAATGGTCGGTGATCTGTTGGTTAACTTTGCTTTCGAAGACCTTAGAAAGGCAGGGTAGGATAGGTATAGGTCTGTAGCAATTTGGGTCTAGAGTGTCTCAACCTTTGAAAGGGGGATGACCGCGGCAGCTTGCTAATCTTTGGGGATCTCAGATGATACAAAAGAGAACAGGATAGTAATAGGGGTTGCAACAATTGCGGCCAACAATTTTTTGAAATAGAGGGTCCAGCATGGCTGATTTGTAGTGGCCCAGATTTTGCAGCTCTTTCAGAACATCAGCTATGTGGATTTGGGTGAAGGAGAAATGGGGAGTCTTGGGCAAGTTGCTGTGGGGGGTGCAGGGCTGTTGACCAGAGTAGGGGTAGCCAGGTGGAAAGCATGGCCAGACGTAGACAAATGCTTATTGAAATTCTCAATTATGGTGTATTTATTGGTGGTGACAGTGATTCTTAGCCTCAGTGCAGTGGGCAGCTGGGAGGAGCTGGGAGGAGGTGCTCCTTTTCTCCATGGACTTTACAGTGTCCCTGATGCAAATTTCTGATTGAAAAAGCTAGCTAATCTCCTATTAATGAATTATTATTACCTTTGTCAGTCTCATCTGAACATTGTAAATTGTTGGTTATCTGCTCGAACCCAGACTTTACAATAAATCATCCAATTTGTAATTTTTTTAATTTACTAACTATTTAAATAATTACAGAATACACAATACGTAATAACATTATACCGTATCTAGTTGACTAAACAAAAACAATTGGGCTATAACACGTTAGATTCAGAGAGAAGAGAAGGGGGTTTCGGAAGGAAGACTAAGGGACATTGTTCTTTGTCGGACCTGGGAACTATTGTCACATAAATGCATATGCCAATAAAGATAAAATAAAGATTGCTCATTCAGAATAGCACTGTATTTACGTGAAGCTGGTGATGTGAGGCTCTGGTTTGCCAGAGTGGAATCTTCCGGGTCGTCAGGTGGTCTGAGAGGTTCATCTCACTCTGAAGATTTGTCCGCGTCGATCAGTGTTCTCTTACTAGATTTGCTACCTTTCCAGCTGCAGTCTGTTAGGCTGTCATCTTGGACTCACTTCTTATTGAGTCATCAATAGTTCAGAGTTCATACCATTTCACGTGTAGAGCAAGCTCCCACGTTTCCTGGCCTGTAAGGGTTGACATTAGAATTAGCCCTTTTAAACGTGAGGACAAATCCTTGCGGTATTCCCGAACTATGTATGTACAGTGGATATTCAACAAGTCGCCACTACAGCTCACGCTGGGGTTTGCTTAGTAGAATTGGGTGGGATAATCCCTTTTTGTCTTACTGTCTCTCTCCATACTGAATGACCAGGGAGAGTCTCTTTACAGAATTTATGACTGGGGGTTAAGTAGTAAAACTGGGAGGTTGTTCACATCTCTGCTAGCCCATTCACTGAAAAGGCTAGCGTCATGACACTTGTTTATAACTAGGACAGAAGAATTCATAACTGACTTTATCCGACATAGCATAGCTACAGCAAATCCCTTTATCCGACATAGCATAGCTACAGCAAATCCCTTTATCCGACATAGCATAGCTACAGCAAATCCCATTATTGTATGGGACACTTTTAAATGTGCCTTTAGAGGCCAATTCAGTACTCATCTATAAAACAAAAGCAATTTAGGTCAAAGCAGTCCATATTAACAAAGGAAATTGAAGGACTAACAGTATAGTTAGATAGCAATAAAAACTGTACCGTAGAGGCACATATTAATTAAGTTAGAGGAAAAATATACATAAATGGAGGAAATTATTCAAGAAAGATCCAAAATACTATAAAGAATAAAGTGAATATGAGGAAAAATGCACCATATTCTTTTTCAACCTTCAACATAGAAATGCTGCCCAAAAAAAAATGTATTGAAACTTGTTACAAATGATGGAGTCACACATGATTCACCGAACCATATTTTGAAAGTAAAGTACTTTAAGAATATGTTTTCGTGTCAATATCCTCCATCTCCACTAACCAAATATAATTTTAAGGATTTTTTTCCTGTTAATAATGTATAATTATCTGTACAGAAAGAATCATGTTATCCTAGATATCCTTCATAACTATCTTCATTGACTCGACAATCAGCTGGTTGTTGCCTACAGTGCCTTCAGAAAGTATTCATTGCTCTTGATTTTTTTTCACATTTTGTTGTGCTACAGCCTGAATTCAAAATATATGTATTTTTTTATTACTTCTATATTAGCTCCCACAGTTGGCAGTTCATGTTAGAGCAGAAACTACTTGAGTGGTCCAGCAAAAGCCCAGACTTGAATCGCATTGAAAATCTGTGGAAAGACTTGAAGATTGCTGTTCACCGCTGCATGCTTGAAAAAATCTGCAAGGATTAATGGGAGAAAATGCCCAAATCCAGATATGCTAGCTGATACAGACACACCTGGGGTAGCCTAGTGGTTAGCGCGTTGGACGAGTAACCAAAAGGTTGCCAGATCAAATCCTCAAGCTGACAAGGTAAATATCTGTCATTCTGAACAAGGCAGTTAACTGTGACTAGGCTGTCATTGAAAATAAGAATGTGTTCTTCACTGATGGGCCAAGTTATATTAAGGTAAAATAAATAAATACCCAAGTTTACTTAAATTGCTGCCAAAAATGCTTCTACAAAGCATTGACTCAGGGGTGTGAATGCTAATCCAAACTTGATATTTACTACTATAAATTAGATATTTCATTCTCAATCAATTTGCACAAATTTCAAAAACATGTTTTCACAATTATGGGGTAATGTGTGTAGATGGGTGAGGAAATTTTTTTAATCCTTTTTGAATTAAGGCTGTAACATAAATGTGGAATAGGTCAAAGGGTATGAATACTTTCTGTGACACTGTATTTATAAATGATTAATTAAATCAATATTTGCATAAAAGTTTGTTGCCTATTTATAAATTATTCATTAAAATAAATATGTTTTATTTAACTACGCAAGTCAGTTAAGAACAAATTCTTATTTACAATGATGGCATACGAACAGTAGGTTAACTGCCTTGTTCAGGGGATTCAGATTTACCTTGTCAGCTCAGGAATTCAATCTAGCAACCTTTCCGTTACTGGCCCAATGCTCTAACCACTAGGCTACCTGCCACCCCTCTTCACTATTTACTGAAGTTCTTGGCATCATTGAAATTCCGCTAGCTACATGCCAATTATTAGCAACGGGGAATGAATATAAAACACAATTGGGTCAAAACATCCCAATAGAAATAACAACCAGCCTGTTTGCCAATAACAACAGCCTGTTTGGCCAAAACTATATAACCTAGTGGAAGTATTTACTAAACCTAATGTACTCATTAAAATAAAGTTTAATGAAAACATGTTGTTAATCTTTTCTTTATATATGTCGGCAACCAATTTATTAAAACAATAAGGCACTCGAACCGGGAATTATCATGTGATCATTTCCTCCTAAAGCTTGTTTAGTCAAGAGTTACCACACAAATAATCCCCAGGTTCTCATGCCTTATTGCTTAAATATATACCTGTTTCTATTCACTGGTTCCCCATAACATCAGGTATAGCACAAGGACTCACCTAATCCTACATCCATAACCCTTCGACCAGAGTCATAACCCTTCTAGAAAGTCATAATCTCAATTGCACTCCAAACTGCCCTTTCCTACTTGGACAAAAGGAACAGCTATATGAGAATGTTGTTAATTGACTACAGCTCAGAGTTCAACACCATACTTTCCACAAAGCTCATAAATAAGCTAAGGACCCTAGGACTAAAAACCTCCCTCTGCAACTGGATCCTGGACTTCCTGAAGGGCCGCCCCCAGGTGGTGAGGGTAGGTAACAATACATCTGCCACGCTGATCCTTAACACCGGGGCCACTCAGGGTGCGTGCTCAGTCCCTCCTGTACTCCCTGTTCACCCGACTGCCTGGCCAAGCACAACTCCAACACCATCATTGAGTTTGACGACACTTGTGAGAGGTAAAAATCCTTTGCATAAATTGCCTACATTACTACAAATATTAACTACTAATTATGGAAAATAAGATAAACAGGATTTTTATAATATATATATATTTTTTTTAATCGATATATATAATGCAAATCGAGGTGAGGGCGATGTAAATGCATTTGGCGGTTGATCTGGTTCTGTTCTGTGAGTGGCACTGTGAGCTTTTTTTGAAGGATGGATCTCGGTCTCTCAAGGAGCATGGGATCCGGGGGTCGGTGGTGGTCTGCCGGGCATAATTCTGTTTCATTATGGTAAGTGGTGAAATAAGTATAGACAGTTATAATTGTAATAGTCACACCCTGATCAGTTTCACCTGCCTCGTTATTGTCTCCACCTCCTCCAGGTGTCGTTTGTTTTCCCCAGTGTATTTATCCCTGTGTTTCCTGTCTCTCTGTGCCAGCGTATTTATCCCTGTGTTTCCTGTCTCTCTGTGCCTTGTATTTATCCCTGTGTTTCCTGTCTCTCTGTACCAGTGTATTTATCCCTGTGTTTCCTGTCTCTCTGTGCCAGTGTATTTATCCCTGTGTTTCCTGTCTCTCTGTGCCAGTGTATTTATCCCTGTGTTTCCTGTCTCTCTGTGCCAGTGTATTTATCCCTGTGTTTCCTGTCTCTCTGTGCCAGTGTATTTATCCCTGTGTTTCCTGTCTCCCTGTACCAGTGTATTTATCCCTGTGTTTCCTGTCTCTCTGTGCCAGTGTATTTATCCCTGTGTTTCCTGTCTCTCTGTGCCAGTGTATTTATCCCTGTGTTTCCTGTCTCTCTGTGCCAGTGTATTTATCCCTGTGTTTCCTGTCTCTCTGTGCCAGTGTATTTATCCCTGTGTTTCCTGTCTCTCTGTGCCAGTGTATTTATCCCTGTGTTTCCTGTCTCTCTGTGCCAGTTCGTCTTGTATGTTTGTCATGTCAACCAACATGTTTTTCCCGTACTCCTTTTGCTATTCTCTTTTCCTGCCTGGTCATCCTGCCTGATCATCCTGCCTGATCATCCTGCCTGGTCATCCTGCCTGGTCATCCTGCCAGATCATCCTGCCTGGTCATCCTGCCTGGTCATCCTGCCTGGTCATCCTGCCTGGTCATCCTGCCAGATCATCCTGCCAGATCATCCTGCAAGATCATCCTGCCAGATCATCCTGCCAGATCATCCTGCAAGATCATCCTGCCTGGTCATCCTGCCTGGTCATCCCTGCCTGATCTGGCCTTGATTCTGCCTGCCCTTCGGTACCCTTTGGACACTGAACTGGTTTTGACCTTTTGCCTCCTAGACTCTGAACTGGTTTGACCTTTTGCCTCTAGACTCTGAACTGGTTTTGACCTTTTGCCTCCTGGACTCTGAACTGGTTTTGACCTTTTGCCTCCTAGACTCTGAACTGGTTTTGACCTTTTGTCCACGACCATTCGCCTGCCTTACCCTGTTGGATTAATAAACATTGTAAGACTCCAACCATCTGCCTCCTGTGTCTGGGTCTCGCCTTGTGTCATGATAGTAATGGCTTAGCAGATAATAAGAAAAGACAAATCAGTATTTACCTGGCTAAAAGAGAAGGAATATAATATATATTGTTTACTGGAAACTCATTCAACAATTTTAGATTGTTCTGCCTTGTTATTATTCGACCATGCTGGTCATTTAGGAACATTTGAACATCTTGGCCATGTTCTGTTATAATCTCCACCCGGCACAGCCAGAAGAGGACTGGCCACCCCACATAGCCTGGTTCCTCTCTAGGTTTCTTCCTAGGTTTTGGCCTTTCTAGGGAGTTTTTCCTAGCCACCGTGCTTCTACACCTGCATTGCTTGCTGTTTGGGGTTTTAGGCTGGGTTTCTGTACAGCACTTTGAGATATCAGCTGATGTACGAAGGGCTATATAAATAAAATTTGATTGATTGATTGATTAATGAAGTTTTGTGGAAAAAGGACTGGGGGAGAAATATATTCCTCCCATGGCCAAAGACATTTAAAAGGGTGATGATATTACTTAACAGTCATTTTGATCCAAATGTACACATTGTCCAAACAGATCCTCAAGGTAGATGGATTATTTTAAATATGTTATTGGACAATAAACAGATATGGCTTATTAACCTGTACAGTCCAAATAATGAGGATCCAAGCTTCTTTGAAAATATATATAAGAATTTATCAACTCTACAAGCAACACTAGACTCTATTATTATGGTGGGAGATTTTAATACGGTCTTAAATACCTCTATGGACCGGAAAGGAAATCACACTACAAACTATCACCCTCAGGCACTTAAGGAAATCACACTACAAACTATCACCCTCAGGCACTTAAGGAAATCACACTACAAACTATCACCCTCAGACACTTAAGGAAATCACACTACAAACTATCACCCTCAGGCACTGAAGGAAATCACACTATAAACTATCACCCTCAGGCACTTAAGGAAATCACACTACAAACTATCACCCTCAGGCACTTAAGGAAATCACACTACAACTATCACCCTCAGGCACTTAAGGAAATCACACTACAAACTATCACCCTCAGGCACTTAAGGAAATCACACTACAAACTATCACCCTCAGGCACTGAAGGAAATCACACTACAAACTATCACCCTCAGGCACTTAAGGAAATCACACTACAAACTATCACCCTCAGGCACTTAAAGGAAATCACACTACAAACTATCACCCTCAGGCACTGAAGGAAATCACACTACAAACTATCACCCTCAGGCACATATGGAAATCAACTATCACCCTCAGGGCCTTAAGGAAATCACACTACAAACTATCACCCTCAGGCACATATGGAAATCAACTATCACCCTCAGGCACTTAAGGAAATCACACTACAACTATCACCCTCAGGCACTTAAGGAAATCAACTATCACCCTCAGGCACTTAAGGAAATCACTCTACAAACTATCACCCTCAGGCACTTATGGAAATCAACTATCACCCTCAGGCACTTAAGGAAATCACTCTACAAACTATCACCCTCAGGCACTTATGGAAATCAACTATCACCCTCAGGCACTTAAGGAAATCAACTATCACCCTCAGGCACTTAAGGAAATCAACTATCACCCTCAGGCACTTAAGGAAATCACACTACAAACTATCACCCTCAGGCACATATGGAAATCAGCTATCACCCTCAGGCACTTAAGGAAATCACTCTACAAACTATCACCCTCAGGCACTTAAGGAAATCAACTATCACCCTCAGGCACTTAAGGAAATCAACTATCACCCTCAGGCACTTAAGGAAATCAACTATCACCCTCAGGCACTTAAGGAAATCAACTATCACCCTCAGGCACTTAAGGAAATCACACTACAAACTATCACCCTCAGGCACTTAAGGAAATCACACTACAAACTATCACCCTCAGGCACTTAAGGAAATCACACTACAAACTATCACCCTCAGGCACTTAAGGAAATCACACTACAAACTATCACCCTCAGGCACTGAAGGAAATCACACTACAAACTATCACCCTCAGGCACTTAAGGAAATCACACTACAAACTATCACCCTCAGGCACTTAAGGAAATCACACTACAAACTATCACCCTCAGACACTGAAGGAAATCAACTATCACCCTCAGGCACTTAAGGAAATCAACTATCACCCTCAGGCACTTAAGGAAATCAACTATCACCCTCAGGCACTTAAGGAAATCACACTACAAACTATCACCCTCAGGCACATATGGAAATCAGCTATCACCCTCAGGCACTTAAGGTAATCACACTACAACTATCACCCTCAGGCACTGAAGGAAATCACACTACAAACTATCACCCTCAGGCACTTAAGGAAATCACACTACAAACTATCACCCTCAGGCACTTATGGAAATCAACTATCACCCTCAGGCACTTAAGGAAATCACACTACAACTATCACCCTCAGGCACTTAAGGAAATCAACTATCACCCTCAGGCACTTAAGGAAATCAACTATCACCCTCAGACACTTAAGGAAATCACACTACAACTATCACCCTCAGGCACTTAAGGAAATCAACTATCACCCTCAGGCACTTAAGGAAATCACACTACAAACTATCACCCTCAGGCACTTAAGGAAATCAACTATCACCCTCAGGCACTTAAGGAAATCACTCTACAAACTATCACCCTCAGGCACTTAAGGAAATCAACTATCACCCTCAGGCACTTATGGAAATCAACTATCACCCTCAGGCACTTAAGGAAATCACACTACAACTATCACCCTCAGGCACTTAAGGAAATCACTCTACAAACTATCACCCTCAGGCACTTATGGAAATCAACTATCACCCTCAGACACTTAAGGAAATCACTCTACAAACTATCACCCTCAGACACTGAAGGAAATCAACTATCACCCTCAGACACTTAAGGAAATCAACTATCACCCTCAGGCACTTAAGGAAATCAACTATCACCCTCAGGCACTTATGGAAATCAACTATCACCCTCAGGCACTTAAGGAAATCACACTACAAACTATCACCCTCAGGCACTTAAGGAAATCACTCTACAAACTATCACCCTCAGGCACTTAAGGAAATCAACTATCACCCTCAGGCACTTATGGAAATCAACTATCACCCTCAGGCACTTAAGGAAATCACACTACAAACTATCACCCTCAGGCACTTAAGGAAATCAACTATCACCCTCAGGCACTTAAGGAAATCACACTACAAACTATCACCCTCAGGCACTTATGGAAATCAACTATCACCCTCAGGCACTTAAGGAAATCACACTACAAACTATCACCCTCAGGCACTTAAGGAAATCAACTATCACCCTCAGGCACTTATGGAAATCAACTATCACCCTCAGGCACTTAAGGAAATCACACTACAAACTATCACCCTCAGGCACTTAAGGAAATCAACTATCACCCTCAGGCACTTATGGAAATCAACTATCACCCTCAGGCACTTATGGAAATCAACTATCACCCTCAGGCACTTAAGGAAATCACTCTACAAACTATCACCCTCAGGCACTTAAGGAAATCACACTACAAACTATCACCCTCAGGCACTGAAGGAAATCACACTACAAACTATCACCCTCAGGCACTTAAGGAAATCACACTACAAACTATCACCCTCAGGCACTTAAGGAAATCACACTACAAACTATCACCCTCAGGCACTGAAGGAAATCACACTACAAACTATCACCCTCAGGCACTTAAGGAAATCACACTACAAACTATCACCCTCAGGCACTTAAGGAAATCACACTACAAACTATCACCCTCAGACACTGAAGGAAATCAACTATCACCCTCAGGCACTTAAGGAAATCAACTATCACCCTCAGGCACTTAAGGAAATCAACTATCACCCTCAGGCACTTAAGGAAATCACACTACAAACTATCACCCTCAGGCACATATGGAAATCAGCTATCACCCTCAGGCACTTAAGGTAATCACACTACAACTATCACCCTCAGGCACTGAAGGAAATCACACTACAAACTATCACCCTCAGGCACTTAAGGAAATCACACTACAAACTATCACCCTCAGGCACTTATGGAAATCAACTATCACCCTCAGGCACTTAAGGAAATCACACTACAACTATCACCCTCAGGCACTTAAGGAAATCAACTATCACCCTCAGGCACTTAAGGAAATCAACTATCACCCTCAGACACTTAAGGAAATCACACTACAACTATCACCCTCAGGCACTTAAGGAAATCAACTATCACCCTCAGGCACTTAAGGAAATCACACTACAAACTATCACCCTCAGGCACTTAAGGAAATCAACTATCACCCTCAGGCACTTAAGGAAATCACTCTACAAACTATCACCCTCAGGCACTTAAGGAAATCAACTATCACCCTCAGGCACTTATGGAAATCAACTATCACCCTCAGGCACTTAAGGAAATCACACTACAACTATCACCCTCAGGCACTTAAGGAAATCACTCTACAAACTATCACCCTCAGGCACTTATGGAAATCAACTATCACCCTCAGACACTTAAGGAAATCACTCTACAAACTATCACCCTCAGACACTGAAGGAAATCAACTATCACCCTCAGACACTTAAGGAAATCAACTATCACCCTCAGGCACTTAAGGAAAT
The DNA here is from genome assembly GCF_023373465.1 of Oncorhynchus keta. NCBI lineage: Eukaryota > Metazoa > Chordata > Actinopteri > Salmoniformes > Salmonidae > Oncorhynchus > Oncorhynchus keta. The sequence goes on from NW_026279655.1 coordinate 254,160, forward strand.
CAACTATCACCCTCAGGCACTTATGGAAATCAACTATCACCCTCAGGCACTTAAGGAAATCACACTACAAACTATCACCCTCAGGCACTTAAGGAAATCACTCTACAAACTATCACCCTCAGGCACTTAAGGAAATCAACTATCACCCTCAGGCACTTATGGAAATCAACTATCACCCTCAGGCACTTAAGGAAATCACACTACAAACTATCACCCTCAGGCACTTAAGGAAATCAACTATCACCCTCAGGCACTTAAGGAAATCACACTACAAACTATCACCCTCAGGCACTTATGGAAATCAACTATCACCCTCAGGCACTTAAGGAAATCACACTACAAACTATCACCCTCAGGCACTTAAGGAAATCAACTATCACCCTCAGGCACTTATGGAAATCAACTATCACCCTCAGGCACTTAAGGAAATCACACTACAAACTATCACCCTCAGGCACTTAAGGAAATCAACTATCACCCTCAGGCACTTATGGAAATCAACTATCACCCTCAGGCACTTATGGAAATCAACTATCACCCTCAGGCACTTAAGGAAATCACTCTACAAACTATCACCCTCAGGCACTTAAGGAAATCAACTATCACCCTCAGGCACTTATGGAAATCAACTATCACCCTCAGGCACTTAAGGAAATCACTCTACAAACTATCACCCTCAGGCACTTAAGGAAATCAACTATCACCCTCAGGCACTTATGGAAATCAAACTATCACCCTCAGGCACTTAAGGAAATCACACTACAAACTATCACCCTCAGGCACTTAAGGAAATCAACTATCACCCTCAGGCACTTAAGGAAATCACACTACAAACTATCACCCTCAGGCACTTATGGAAATCAACTATCACCCTCAGGCACTTAAGGAAATCACACTACAAACTATCACCCTCAGGCACTTATGGAAATCAACTATCACCCTCAGGCACTTAAGGAAATCACACTACAAACTATCACCCTCAGGCACTTAAGGAAATCAACTATCACCCTCAGGCACTTATGGGAAATCAACTATCACCCTCAGGCACTTAAGGAAATCACACTACAAACTATCACCCTCAGGCACTTAAGGAAATCAACTATCACCCTCAGGCACTTAAGGAAATCACACTACAAACTATCACCCTCAGGCACTTATGGAAATCAACTATCACCCTCAGGCACTTAAGGAAATCACACTCAGGCACAACTATCACCCTCAGGCACTTAAGGAAATCACTCTACAAACTATCACCCTCAGGCATTTATGGAAATCAACTATCACCCTCAGACACTTAAGGAAATCACTCTACAAACTATCACCCTCAGACACTGAAGGAAATCAACTATCACCCTCAGACACTTAAGGAAATCAACTATCACCCTCAGGCACTTAAGGAAATCAACTATCACCCTCAGACACTTAAGGAAATCACTCTACAAACTATCACCCTCAGGCACTTAAGGAAATCACTCTACAAACTATCACCCTCAGGCACTTAAGGAAATCACACTACAAACTATCACCCTCAGGCACTGAAGAATCACGGAACTATCACCTCAAACTAAGAAATCACCCTACAGACTATCACCCTAAAGAAATCACTCTACAAACTATCACCCTCAGGCACTGAAGGAAATCACTCTACAAACTATCACCCTCAGGCACTTAAGGAAATCACACTACAAACTATCACCCTCAGGCACTTAAGGAAATCACACTACAAACTATCACCCTCAGGCACATAAGGAAATCACAAACTATCACCTCAGGCACAAACTATCACCCTCAGGCACTTAAGGAAATCACTCACCCCTCAAAACACCATGGAAATCAACTATCACCCTCAGGCACTTCAAGGAAATCACTCTACAAACTATCACCCTCAGGCACTTAAAAATCAACTATCACCCTCAGGCACTTATGGAAATCAACATCACCCTCAGGCACTTATGGAAATCAACTATCACCCTCAGGCACTTAAGGAAATCACACTACAAACTATCACCCTCAGGCACTTAAGGAAATCACTCTACAAACTATCACCCTCAGGCACTTAAGGAAATCAACTATCACCCTCAGGCTTATGGAAATCAACTATCACCCTCAGGCATAAGAAATCACTACAAAATCACACTCAGGCAAAATCAACTATCACCCTCAGGCACTTATAAAAATCAACTATCACCCTCAGGAAATCAACTATCACCCTCAGGCACTTAAGGAAATCACTCTACAAACTATCACCCTCAGGCATTAAGGGAAAAACTATCACCCTCAGGCACTTATGGAAATCAACTATCACCCTCAGGCACTTAAGGAAATCACTCTACAAACTATCACCCTCAGGCACTTAAGGAAATCAACTATCACCCTCAGGCACTTATGAAATCAACTATCACCCTCAGGCACTTAAGAAATCACACTACAAACTATCACCCTCAGGCACTAAAATCAACTATCACCCTCAGGAAATCACTCTACAAACTATCACCCTCAGGCACTTATGGAAATCAACTATCACCCTCCAGGCACTTAAGGAAATCACACTACAAACTATCACCCTCAGGCAGGAAATCAGCTATCACCCTCAGGCACTTAAGAAATCACACTACAAACTATCACCCTCAGGCACTTAAGGAAATCAACTATCACCCTCAGGCACAAATCAGCTATCACCCTCAGGCACTTAAGGAAATCACTACAAACTATCACCCTCAGGCACTTAAAAATCAACTATCACCCTCAGGGAAATCACTACAAACTATCACCCTCAGGCACTTAAGGGGAAAATCAACTATCACCCTCAGGCACTTAAGAAATCACACTACAAACTATCACCCTCAGGCACTGAAGGAAATCACACTACAAACTATCACCCTCAGGCACTTAAGGAAATCACACTACAAACTATCACCCTCAGGCACTTAAAAATCACACTACAAACTATCACCCTCAGGCACTTAAGGAAATCACACTACAACTATCACCCTCAGGCACTTAAGAAATCACACTACAAACTATCACCCTCAGGCACTTAAAAATCACACTACAAACTATCACCCTCAGGCACTTAAAATCACACTACAAACTATCACCCTCAGGCACTTAAGGAAATCACACTACAACTATCACCCTCAGGCACTTAAGGAAATCACACTACAAACTATCACCCTCAGGCACTTAGAAATCACACTACAAACTATCACCCTCAGGCACTTAAGGGAAATCACACTACAAACTATCACCCTCAGGCACTTAAGAAATCACACTACAAACTATCACCCTCAGGCACTTAAGGAAATCATGAATGTCATGGATATATTGTAATTAGTGGATATATGGAGGCTTACATACCCTGACCTAGTGAGATATAGATGGCAGAGGCTTAATCAAGCTAGTCCTCTTGACTACTTTCTCATACCATTCTCTCTGGCACCAAAAGTTTAAAAAGTGTTGATAGGGGACAGAATGCAATCGGATCATCACATAATTGCCATACATATATTACTCTTACAGATTTCCACGTGGGCGAGGATATTGGAAATGTAATCAAAAGCCTACTAGATAATAAATTGTTTAGAACTAGGACATAAGAATTTATAACAGACTTTTCAGACATAACATAGGTACAGCTGATTCTCTTATTGTATTGGACACTTTTAAATGTGCCTTTAGAGGCCAAACAATTCAGTCGTCATCTATAAAACAAAAGCAATTTAGATCAAAAGAGTCCATATTAACAAAGGAAATTGAAGGACTAACAGTACAGTTAGATAGCAATAAAAACTGTTCTGTAGAGACTCAGAATAAGTTGGAGGAAAAATAAAGCGAACTGGTATATGGGGAAAAATGTCACGCATGATTCACCAAATGATATTTTGAAAAAGGAGGTACTTTAAGAATATGATTTTGTTTCAGTCTCCTCCATCTCCACTAACCGAAGCTAATTTTTAGGATTTTGTTCCTATTAATAATGTAAAATTAACATCTGCACAGAAAGTCTCATGTTGAGGCCAAATTACAGAGGAGAAACTTCTTGATGCAATTAAAGACTTTAAGTCTGGGAGAACTCCAGGGCTGGATGACATACCATGCCCTGACCTTAGAAGAGACTTTTTATTTCTCTATTTGGTTAGGTCAGGGTGTGATTTAGGTGGGCATTCTAGTTTTCTATGTCTTTGTTGGCGGGTAAGGTTCCCAATCAGGGTCAGCTGTCTATCGTTGTCTCTCGTTGTCTCTGATTGGGAATCATGCCAAACAGCCTTTCCCACCTTAGTTTGTGGGATCTTATCTTTGTATAGTTGCTGTTTAGCTTTACGGTCGTTTATATTTTGTTGTTTTTTTGTGTTCATTTAATAAAGTACGATGAACACTTTCCACTCTGCTGCTTTGGTCTCATTCAATTGCTTTGGTCTCATTCAATTGACAACAGATGTAACCAGGGCTGGATGGCACACCAGTTTTCTTTACATAGTAGAATGTGCTGACAACAAAATCACACAAAAATTATCAATGGAAATCAAATTTATCAACCCATGGAGGTCTGGGTTTGAGTCACACTAAAAATTTAAGTGGAAAAGGATGAGCTGCACTACCTGAGCCACTTGTGTAGGTTGTAGACTCCGTCTCATGCTACCACTAGGTGAAAGCACCACCAGCATTCAAAAGTGACCAAAACATCAGCCAGGAAGCATAGGAACTGAGAAGTGGTCTGTGGTCAGTCTATCTGCACTGGCGTCATTTCCGGTTACAACTTGCAGACTTGTTTTCAAGTTGCTGTGCTTTTTGTTGCCAACCTATTTTGCTACCTGACAACTTTCCGGTTTTACTTTTTAATTACCGTTTATATATATATATATATACTTTCTTTTTCTCAACTTTTTCCTCCGGACGCTTTATCTGGACACGATTCGTCAGGACCTCCAACAGCCGAGCTAAGTAGTAACATTAACATGATGCCTTCTAATTGCAGTCGCTGTACACGCCTTACGGCGAGGATAGCTGTGCTACAAGCCCAGCTTCAGACGCAATCGTTAGGCAAGGGATATTTCAGTGTAGGAAAGGATGAAACAGCGTCTGTGCCACCAGTAAGTACAGATAGTAGTATAAATCCCCTGGCACAGTCCCCCAGCCCGGACAACTTTCTCACGGTTTCTGGAAGGAAATGCTGTACCGGTGTCGCTCATTCAGCAGACAGAAACTTTCAACCGGTTTTCCCCATTAAGCAGCGGGTCGGTGTCAGAGGCCGAGTCTTCTCTGGTCTCTACTCCTCCCGTTACGGGGTCTGAGATGCGAAGCTTCCACCATTAGCTCTGACAAATTGAAAACTCTAGTCATTGGCGACTCCATTACCCGCAGTATTAGACTTAAACAGATCATCCAGCGATCATACACTGTTTACCAGGGGGCAGGGCTACCCGACGTTATGGCAAATCTGAAGATGGTGCTGGCTAAAAGCTAAAACTGGCGAGTGTAGAGAGTGTAGAGGTATTGTTATCCACGTCGGCACCAACGATGTTAGGGATTATACAGTCAGAGTTCACCAAAGCGCAACATAGCTTCTGCGTGTAAATCAGCTAAAAAGATGTGTCGGCATTGAGTAATTGTCTCTGGCCCCCTCCCAGTTAGGGGGAGTGATGAGCTCTACAGCAGAGTCTCACAACTCAATCGCTGGTTGAAAACTGTTTTCTGCCCCTCCCAAAGATAGAATTTGTAGATAATTGGCCCTCTTTCTGGGACTCGCCCACAAACAGGACCAAGCCTGACCTGCTGAGGAGTGACGGACTCCATCCTAGCTGGAGGGTGCTCTCATCTTATCTACCAACATAGACAGGGCTCTAACTCCTCTAGCTCCACAATGAAATAGGGTGCAGGCCAGGCAGCAGGCTGTTAGCCAGCCTGCCAGCATAGTGGAGTCTGCCACAGCACAGTCAGTGTAGTCAGCTCAGCTATCACCATTGAGACCGTGTCTGTGCCTCGACCTAGGTTGGGCAAAACTAAACATAGTGGTGTTCGCCTTAGCAATCTTACTAGGATAAAGACCACCTCCATTCCTGTCATTATTGAAAGAGATCATGATACCTCACATCTCAAATAGGGCTTCTAAATGTTAGATCCCTTACTTCAAAGGCAATTATAGTCAATGAACTAATCACTGATCATAATCTTGATGTGAATGGCCTGACTGAAACATGGCTTAAGCCTGATGAATTTACTGTGTTAAATGAGGCCTCATCTCCTGGCTACACTAGTGACCATATCCCTCGTGCATCCCGCAAGGCGGAGGGTGTTGCTAACATTTACGATAGCAGATGTCAATTTACAAAAAAAAAAAAAATGGCGTTTTCATCTTTTGAGCTTCTAGTCATGAAATCTATGCAGCCTACTCAATCACTTTTTATAGCTACTGTTTACAGGCCTCCTGGGCCATATACAGCGTTACTCACTGAGTTCCCTGAATTCCCTATCGGACCTTGTAGTCATAGCAGATACTTTTCCTAATCTTTGGTGACTTTAATATTCACATGGAAAAGTCCACAGACCCACTCAAAAGGCTTTCGGGCCATCATCGACTCAGTGGGTTTGTCCAACATGTCTCTGGACCTCACTGTCACAAGTCATACGCTGGACCTAGTTTTTGTCCCATGGAATAAATGTGTGGATCTTAATGTTTTTCCTCATAATCCTGGACTATCGGACCACTATTTTATTATTTTTGCAATTTGCAACAAATAATCTGCTCGAACCCCAACCAAAGAACATCAAAGTCGTGCTATAAATTCACAGACAACATAAGATTCCTTGATGTCCTTCCAAGATTCCCCTCTGTCTACCCAAGGACGCCAGAGGACAAAAATCAGTTAATCACCCTAACTGAGGATCCTCAAATTTAACCTTAGCAATACCTAGATGCAGTTGCACCCCTAAAAACTAAAACATTTCTCATAAGAAGCTAGCTCCCTGGTACACAGAAAATACCCGAGCTCTGAAGCAAGTTTCCAGAAAATTGGAGACGGAAATGGCGCCCACCAAACTGGGAAGTCTTCCGGCCCCAAGCTTGGAAGGACAGTAGTGCAATGCCAGAAAGAGCCCTTACTGCTGCTCGATCATCCTGTTTTTCTAGCAATTGAGGAAAATAAGAACAATCCGAAAATTCCTTTTTTGATACTGTCGCAAAGCTAACTAAAAGCAGCATTCCCCAAGAGGATGACTTTCACTTTAGCAGTGATAAATTCATGAACTTCTTTGAGGAAAAAAGTCCATAGATTATTAGAAATCAAATACGGACTCCTCTTTAAATCTCGTATTCCTTCAAAGCTCAGTTGTCCTGAGTCTGCACAACTCTCCCAGGACCTAGGATCAAGAAGGACACTCCAAGGGATTTTAGTACTATATCTCTCTCCAGCACAATGATGAAAATAATCATGGCCTCCTAAACCTTCAAGCTGCATACTGGACCCTATTCCAACTAAACTACTGAAAAGAGCTGCTTCCCTGTGCTTGGCCTCCTATGTTGAACACTAATAAACGGCTCTCTATCCACCGGATGTGTACCAAACTCACTAAAAGTGGCAGTAATAAAGCCTCTCTTGAAAAGCCAAACCTTGACCCAGAAAATATAAAAAACTATCGGCCTATATCGAATCTTACATTTTCCTCTCAAACATTTTAGAAAAAGGCTGTTGTATAAAGGCTGTTGTATACAATGTATACACAAAATGCTTCAGTCTGGTTTAGACCCCATCATAGCACTGAGATGGCACTTGTGAAGGTGGTAAATGACATGTTAATGGCATCGGACCGAGCTCTGCATCTGTCTCGTGTCCTAGACCTTAGTGCTGCTTTTTGATGCCATCGATCACCACATTCTTTTGGAGAGATTGGAAACCCAAATTGGTCTACACGGACAAGTTCTGGCCTGGTTTTTTAGATCTTATCTGTCGGAAAGATATCAGTTTGTCTCTGTGAATGGTTTGTCCTTTGACAAATCAATTGTAAATTAGGTGTTCCTCAAGGTTCCGTTTTAGGACCACTATTGTTTTCACCATATATTTTACCTCTTGAGGATGTTATTCCCGAAATATAATGTTAACTTTCACTGCTATGCGGATGACACACAGCTGTACATTTCAATGAAACATGGTGAAGCCCCAAAATTGCCCTTGCTAGAAGCATGTGTTTCTGGGAACGCCAAGGAGAGTGGATGGCTGCAAGCGTTCTACTTTTAAACTCGGACAAAACAGAGATGCTTGTTCTAGGTCCCCCAAGAAACAAAGAGATCTTCTGTTGAATCTGACAATTAATCTTAATGGTTGTACAGTCGTCTCAAATAAAACTGTGAAGGACCTCGGCGTTACTCTGGACCCTGATCTCTCTTTTGATGAACACATCAAGAACATTTCAAGGACAGCTGTTTTTCCATCTACGTAACATTGCAAAATCAGAAACTTTCTATCCCAAAAATGATGCAGAAAAAATGTATCCATGCATTTGTCACTTCTAGGTTAGACTACTGCAATGCTCTACTTTCCGGCTACCCGGGATAAAGCACTAAATAAACTTCAGTTGGTGCTAAAAATACGGCTGCTAGAACCCTGACTAGAACCAAAGAATTTGATCATATTGCTCCAGGTGCTGGCCTCTCTCTACACTGGCTTCCTGTCAAGCGAGGGCTGATTTCAAGGTTTTACTGCTAACCTACAAAGCATTACATGGGCTTGCTCCTACCTATCTCTCTGATTTGGTCCTGCCCCGTACATACCTACACGTACGCTACGGTCTAAGACACAGGCCTCCTAATTGTCCTAGAATTTCTAAGCAAACAGCTGGAGGCAGGGCTTTCTCCTATAGAGCTCCATTTTTATGGAACGGTCTGCCTACCCATGTCAGAGACGCAAACTCGGTCTCAACCTTTAAGTCTTTACTGAAGACTCATCTCTTCAGTGGGTCATATGATTGAGTGTAGTCTGGCCCAGGGTGGGGAAGGTGAACGGAAAGGCTCTGGAGCAACGAACTGCCCTTGCTGTCTCTGCCTGGCGGTTCCCTCTCCACTGGGATTCTCTGCCTCTAACCCTGTTACGGGGGCTGAGTCACTGGCTTGCTGGGGCTCTCTCATGCCGTCCCTGAAAGGGAGTCGTCACCTGGGTGGGTTGATTCACTGTTGTGAGTCATCCTCCTGGGTTGGCGCCCTTTATAGGTTGTGCCATGGCGGGAGATCTTTGTGGGCTATACTCAGCCTTGTCTCAGGATGGTAAGTTGGTGGTTGAAGATGTCCCTCTAGTGGTGTGGGGGCTGTGCTTTGGCAAAGTGGGTGGGGTTATATCCCTTCCTGTTTGGCCCTGTCGGTGTCCTCGGATGGGGGCCCACAGTGTCTCCTGACCCCTCCTGTCTACCAGCCTCCAGTATTTATGCTGCAGTAGTTTATGTGTCGGGGCTAGGGTGATTTGTTATATCTGGAGCACTTCTCCTGTCTATTCGGTGTCCTGTGAATCTAAGTGTGCATTCTCTAATTCTCTCCTTTTCTCTTTCTTTCTCTCTCTCTCGGGAGGACCCTAGGACCCCTAGGACCATGCCCCCAGGACTACCCTGACATAGTGACTCCTGCTGTCCCCAGTCCACCTGGCCGTGCTACTGCTCCAGTTTCAACTGTTCTGCTTTAATATTATTCGACCATGCTGGTCATTTATGAATATTTAGGTATATTTGGCTTCATGTTCTGTTATAATCTCCACCCGGCACAGCCAGAGGACTGGCCACCCCACATAGCCCTGGTTCCTCTCTTGGTTTCTTACCTAGGTTTTGGCCTTTCTAGGGAGTTTTTCTATTTTCTACAGCCCTTCTAAACCTGCATTGCTTGCTGTTTGGGTTTTAGGCTGTGTTTCTGTACAGCACTTTGAGATATCAGCTGATGTACATAGGGCTATATAAATACATTTGATTTGATTTTATTTGATTTAGTCACCACCTGCAGAATTACTCCTTTATTGGGGGTGTCTTGCTAATTCTTGCCTATAATTTCCACCTGTTGTCTATTCCATTTGCACAACAGCATGCCATAATTTACTATCAATCAGTGTTGCTTCCCTAAGTGGACAGTTTGATTTCACAGAAGTGTGATTGACTTGGGTTGCATTGTGTTGTTTAAGTGTTCCCTTTATTTTTGAGCAGTGTGTGTCCTTCTGGAGACACCTGAAACCCCACCTCTTTAAGAATACACCTAGGATAAGATAAGTAATCCTTCTCACCCCCCCCTAAAAGATTTAGATGCACTATTGTAAAGTGGCTGTTCCACTGGATGTCATAAGATGAATGCACCAATTTGTAAGTCGCTCTGGATAAAGCGTCTGCTAAATGACTTAAATGTAAGTGTTAAATGTATATACTCAGAGGACCATTATTATCATGTTTTAACCACTCCTATATAAATGGTAGATTATCAGACACCGCTACGACTCCGGTCTGATGTCATCATACTGAAACAGGATCCATGTGGTGTAAATACAAAGAATCCAGTCCATTTAAGGAAATTGAGGCCTCTTACACTTCAGTATTGTGATGTAACGCCATTCGAGCTCAATGCTTGGCGCATAGAATTGAAAAGGTATTGTCGATATTATTCATCCTAATTGGACATGTTTTACATGGACGATACATTGGAGAACATATAAGACAAGAACTGAAACAATAGAATACTATGAAATATTGGGGAAACCAGGCATGGTTTTGATGGACTGATTTTGAAAATGTTTTGATCAAATACGACTGGATTTTCTATATAAATTACTGGAATATTAAAATTTTGGAACTCTCATATAAAATGTGTTAAAGTTTTGTATAGTGAAAGCTATGATTGTACAAATAGTAAATAATCTCAAAGTTTTAACTGTCAAGAGGAGTAAAGCAAGGTTGTCCATTATCAGCATATCTAGCCCCATTACTGCCATTGAAATGTGAGCTGTTAAAATGAGATCCAATAATAATAAATGTACGCTGATGATTCCGTTTTCTTCTAAAATCGCAATTAAAATTCCTCCATGGCCTCAGAGGATCAGAGCCTTTCATCAGATACTTTTTACTTTTAACATTATTTTTATACATATTGGATCACAAAATGTTAGCTTTACATTACTATGCTTAATTTACAATAAAATGGTCTGACGGGGATGTGGGCATACTCTGTATACATATCCTGAAAAGAAAGAAATGATCTCACTCAATACATGTTTATAGAAAGTTAGCAAAAATAGATAAGATCTTGCTGCCATGGAGGAAATACCTGTCTATTTGTGGAAAAAATCACCTGATTGCTCTTTTACTCATATCAGATTTTACCTGATTAACTATTTAGTCATATCTAGTTTACTGATTAACTCTTTGCCTCATATCATGGTTTACCTGATTAACTCTTTAGTCATATCACAGTTTACCTGATTAACTCTTTAGTCATATCATAGTTTACCCTGATTAACTCTTTAGTCATATCCTAGTTTACCCTGATTAACTCTTTATTCATATCATAGTTTACCTGATTAACTCTTTAGTCATATCCTGGTTTACCCTGATTAACTCTTTAGTCATATCACAGTTTACCCTGATTAACTCTTTAGTCATATCCTAGTTTACCTGATTAACTCTTTAGTCATATCACAGTTTACCCTGATTAACTCTTTAGTCATATCCTGTTTACCTGATTAACTCTTTAGTCATATCCTAGTTTGCCCTGATTAACTCTTTAGTCATATCCTAGTTTACCCCTGATTAACTCTTTAGTCATATCCTGGTTTGCCTGATTAACTCTTTAGTCATATCCTGGTTACCTGATTAACGCTTTGGTCATATCCCTAGTTTGCCTGATTAGCTCTTTAGTTATATCACAGTTTACCCTGATTAACTCTTTAGTCATATCACAGTTTGCCTGGTCGCTCTAAGTTATATACAGGACCCTGATTAACTCTGGTTATATCACAGTTTACCCTGATTAACTCTTTAGTCATATCACAGTTTACCCTGATTAACTCTAGTTATATCACGGTTACCCTGATTAACTCTCTGGTTATGTCACGGTTTACCCTGATTAACTCTTTAGTCATATCACAGTTTTACCTGATTAACTCTAGATTTATGTCACGTTTACCCTGATTAACTCTTTAGTCATATACAGTTTTACCCTGATTGACTCTTTGTTTATCTATAACAGTTGACCTTTTTACTTGTTTTACTTGCACCTAGTGACCTGCTTTTTAAATTATGAACAAACAATATAGCATTTTATTTGGGATGGCAAACCAGACAAAATTGAAAAGAACTATTTATATGACAAATATGAATTCGGAGGCAGAAATGATTAAATATTAAAGCTTTAGACCCCCTCACTAAAGGCATCAGTCATACAAAAGTTATGCTTAAATCCAAACTGGTTCTATGTAAATTGGTAGGAATGTCTCAGTCCTGTTCAGAATGGCCTTTTCCCCTTATTCAGATTACAACCTGCTCACTTTTGGTTATTTGAAGATGAAATATTCTCCCAAATATTGTTACATTTTAAACAAGCCTTAGAAAGTTGGTTGCAATTTCAGTTAAACCACCTGAAAATACATTTTTATAGGGAAAAAGTTCCATAAGAATCTGTCTAAAGTATTGCACTATATGGAGAATATGGTTCTATAGGGCTTTGATCTAAAGTAGTGCATCTATGTGGGAATATGGTTCTATAGGGCTTTGATCTAAAGTAGTGCACTATATCGGGAATAGGAGGTGCCATTTGGGGCCTCCACCAGGTAATAGCTAATCAGAGGACACTAAAATGAACCTAAATCAGTAATTAATTCAGTAATTAATTCAGATTATTGGACTGTGACTGCACCCTATTCCCTACATAGTGCACTACTATTATAGGCCCTGATACAAAGCAGTGCACTGCGTAGGGAATATTCATTTCTCTACCATAAGCCACTGAACTTCTGCTCACAGCAGGTGGCTTACATCTAATCAAAAGTACTATGATGAAAACATTATCTTCTGCTGAACTAAGTTTTACCAGCAGCAACCATGTGGGGAATCATCTAGCGTCAGCCATTACAAAAAAATAATGACATGGTTTATAGTGTTAAAGCTGTAATTCATCAAACAATACAAGGACAAACTCATCACAGTACAGGACAACTCATTGCCTGATTAAAAGACGAGACACACAGCCCATGACGTTAACACAACACAACTGTCTCCTGTCAAAAGTAGTTCACAGCAGGGTTTCAATTGGGAAAGAGGCCTCTCTGTCCACCACCCTCATGATCCCCTCTCTGTCCACCGCCTCTCATGATCCTCTCTGTCCACACGCCCTCACGAGTCCTCTCTGTCACCGCCTCATGATCTCTGTCCACAGCCTCATCGATGTCTCTCGTCACCGCCTCATGATCTCTCTGTCATCTCACCCCCTCATGATCCTCTCTGTCCACCGCCCTCTCATGATCCTCTCTGTCTCACCTGCCTCTTCCTCAGATCCCTCTCTGTCCACCGCCTCCTCATGATCTCCTCTCTGTCACGCCCTGCGGTCCCTTCTATGTCCCCTCAGCTCACCGCTTCTTGCTCCTGATGATCTCTGTCCCTGCCCCTCATGATCACTGCGTCTTCCATGCGCGTCTGTCTACCGGGCTCATGGTATTCTCTGCCACGCCCTGATCTCTCGCCACTGCCCCCTCATGATCTCTATGTACGCCCTCTCTGGTCCTCTCTGCCCTGCTCCTCTCATGATCCCTGTCTATCCCCGCCCTCAGGATCTCTCTGTCCACCGCCCCCTCATGATCCTCTCTGTCCACCGCCTCTCATGATCCTCTCTGTCCACCGCCCCTCATGATCCCTCTGTCCGCCCCTGCCTCCTCTGCTGATCCCTCTCTGTCCCCCTCATGATCCTCTCTGTCCACCGCCTCTCATGATCTCTCTGGCTCCACCTCCCCCTCATGATCCTCTCTGTCCACCTCCCCTCATGATCCTCTCTGTCCCACCTCCCCCTCATGATCCTCTCTGTCCACCGCCTCTCATGATCCTCTCTGTCCACCGCCCTCTCTTGATCCTCTCTATCCACCTCCCCTCATGATCCTCTCTGTCCACCCCCTCATGATCCTCTCTGTCCACCGCCCCTCTCTCCTCTCCCTGTCCGCCTCTCATGATCCTCTCTGTCCACCGCCCCCTCATGATCCTCTCTGTCCACCGCCCCCCCCTCTCTCTGTCCACCGCCCTCTCATGATCCTCTCTGTCCACCGCCCCTCATGACCTCTCTCTGTCACCGCCCCTCATGATCTCTCTCTCCAGTCCTCTCTGTCCGCCCCCTCATGATCCTCTCTGTCCACCGCCCTCTCATGATCCTCTCTGTCCACCGCCCTCTCATGATCCTCTCTGTCCACCGCCCCCTCTCATGATCCTCTCTGTCCCACGACCTCTCCTGATCCACTCGCTTCCCTCTCCATGATCCTCTCTGTCCACCGCCCCTCGCTTGATCCTCTCTGTCCACCTCCCCTCATGATCCTCTCTGTCCACCGGACCTCTCAAGTCGATCCTCTCTGTCCACCGCCCCTCATGATCCTCTCTGTCCACCCCTCATGATCCTCTCTGTCCACCGCCCCCTCATGATCCTCTCTGTCCACCCGCCTCATGATCCTCTCTGTCCACGCGCTCATGATCCTCTGTCCGCCCCCTCCCCCTCATGATCCGTCTCTGTCCAGCCGCCGCCTCATGATCCTCTCTCTGTCCACCCGCCCCCTCGCATGATCCTCCTCTGTCCACACCCCTCATGATCCTCTCTGTCCACTCCCCTCATGATCTCTCCGTCCACGCCCCTCATGAGTCCTCTCTGTCCACCGCCCCTCGCATGTCTCTCTGTCCACGCACTTCCTCATGATCCTTCCTGTCCACCGCCCCCTCATGATCCTTCTGTCCACCGCCCTCATGATCCCTCTCTGTCCACCGCTTCTCATGATCCTCTCTGTCCACCGCCTCATGATCCTCTCTGTCCGCCTCCTCATGATCTCTCTGTCCACACCGCCCCCTCATGATCCTCTCTGTCCACCGCCTCATGATCTCTCAGTCCACCGCCCCTCATGATCCTCTCTGTTCACCGCCCCCTCATGTTCCTCTCCTGTCCACCGCCCCTCATGATCCTCTCTGTCTCACTGCTCCTGTCACTGTCCCTCATGATCCCTCTCTGTCCCACTTCCCCTCATGATCCTCTCTGTCCACCGCCCCTCATAAGTCCTCTCTATCACCCGCCCCTCATGATCCTCTCTGTCTACCGCTCCTCTTGAGTCCTCTCTATCTACCGCCCCCTCATGATCCTCTCTGTCCCGCGCCTCTCATGATCTCTCTGTCCACGCCTCCCTCATGATCCCTCTCTGTCCACTGGCCCCTATAGATCCTCTCCTGTCCATCCACCACCTCGTGGTCCTCCCTCATGATCCTTCTTAATCACCGCCCCTCATGATCTCTCTCTGTCCACCGCCCTCATGATCCTCTCTGTCACACCCCCTCATGTTCCTCTCGTCCACCGCTTCCTCTTGATCCTCTCTGTCCACCGCCCCCTCAGGATCCTCTCCCTGTCCACACGCCCCCTCCCAGGTCTCATCCACCTCCGCCTCCTCCTTGTCTCTGCCGCCCCCTCATGATCTCCTCTGTCCCACCGCCCCTCATGATCCTCTCTGTCCACCGCCCCTCATGATCCTCTCTGTCCACCGCCCTCTCATGATCCTCTCCTGTCCACGCCCCCTCATGATCCTCTCTGTCCACCCGCCCCCTGCAGTCCTCTCTGTCCAGCTTCCTCATGACTCTCTGTCCACCGCTTCTCATGATCCTCTCTGTCCACCGCCTCTCATGATCCTCTCTATCCACCAGCTTCCCTATGATCCTCTCTGTCCACCGCCCCCTCATGATTCTCTCTGTCCACCACCGCCTCATGATCCTCTCCAAGGTTGCCTCCTCTCCAGAGAGTTTAGTTTCAGCACCAGGCTTTGACAGCATGGGTGGTATATTGTATATTACTGTTGACCGGGGCCATTAGGGAATAGGATTCAGCACCAGGTTTAACAGGAGGGTATTCAGCACATGTTTGCCATGTGAAATGTGTCAGTTGGAGCCACGAAGCACCTCTGCTTTCAAGTTGTCATCAAAAAGCCAGTCTGCAATTATGAACCTTCTGTTGGAGACGTTCACTTCCTGCCCTTCATGCAACAGAACTCTCCCTGAACCACATTGCAGCGATCCTCCATAAACCCACTGCATTCTAGCGTTGAGAGAGAATATAGCCTGAGACCACACAGCACTCCAGTCCTGAAAGAACACAGCCAAACATCTCAGCCCAGCCTGTCTGAGGGAACACAGCCAACCCCTCAACCCTGTCTGAGAGAACACAGCCAACCCTCAACCCTGTCTGAGGGCACAAGCCAACCCTCAGCTTCCTGTCTGGGGAACACAGAACCCCTCAGCACTGTCTGAGAGAACACAATAGCCCTCAACCTGTCTGAGGGAACACATAACCCCTCACCCTGTCCACAGGGAACACATTAACCCCTCAACCCTGTCTGAGAGGAACACAGCCAACCCCTCAACCCTGTCTGAGGAGAACCACAGCCAACCCCTCAGCTTCCTGTCTGAGGGAACACAGCCAACCCCTCAACCTGTCTGAGGAGACACAGCCAACCCCTCACCCTGTCTGAGGAGAGCAGCAACCCCTCAACCCTGTCTGAGGGAACACAGCCAACCCCTCAACCCTGTCTGAGGGAGACACAGCCAACCCCTCAACCCTGTCTGAGGGCAGCCAACCCCTCAACCCTGTCTGAGAGGAACACAGCCAGCCCCCTCAGCCCCTGTCCCAGAGGACACAGCCAACCCCTCAACCCTGTCTGAAGAGAACACAGCCAACCCCTCAACCCAGCCTGTCTGAGAGAACACAGCCAACCCCTCAACCCTGTCTGAGAGAACACAGCCAACCTCAACCCAGCCTGTCTGAGAGAACACAGCCAACCCTCAACCCTGTCTGAGAGAACACAGCCAACCCCTCAACCCTGTCTGAGAGAACACAGCCAACCCCTCAACCCAGCCTGTCTGAGAGACACACAGCCAACCCTCTCAACCCTGTCTGAGAGAACACAGCCCCTCAACCCTGTCTGAGTGTGACGTGAAGTCCGTCACTGGCACGCGGGCACTTTGGTTCTTAACGCACACACATATTCATTACTCCTCCCTGCGCCATTATAAGTAGTTAACAATGTGGGTCGACACACAAATTAACTTCTGTCTTGGTGCATGCATTTCACACTTGTCAATGTTCATATTTGAGAGATACAATAGTATGATACTTATCAATGTTGTGGATGAGGCGCATTGTTTGTTTGTTCTGTTCCTCTCTCCATCTCTGCAGCTTCCGGGTATGCTGGAAAAGGACCCAGCTAAAGGGAATTAAGTTGGCTTTATAAGATCACCTGTCCCAAATGGCTCATTAATGCATGGGCATATTGAAGATATTGTCAGTAGTGATGTAATGTTGTAAATGTTATGTTGTGATATTGTTTAAAACCGTGTTGCAATGTATATCCTTTAGTATGTTTAGTTCATAGGAAAATGTAGGTTGGTATTGTTAATTGATTAATTAATTAGGGTTAATTGTTCTGAGGGGAGGGGCAGCCCTACAAAGGCCTCTCTTTCAGTCATGAAAGGGCATTTTGGATTGAGCTGTGGATGGGGCAGCATTGTTTTTAAGCTGTCCCATAAGGTGAGATGTTGATAGCGGTACTGTTGTTTTTTGTTCAGGAATTCACTTGTAAATAAACACCTTTGCACAGAACTTTTGCGGTTCCGCCATCTTTTTATTTTATTAAGTTTTAGGTCATCTCAGTTTTAGCCTTCTGGCCTACTCTGCGTGACACTGAGAGAACACAGCAACCCCTCAACCCTGTCTACAGAGAGACACAGCCTTCTCAACCTGTCTGAGAGAACACAGCCAACCCCTCAACCCTGTCTGAGAAGACACAGCCAACCCCTCAAGCCCTGTCTGAAGGAGACACAGCCAACCCCTCAGCCCTGTCTAGAGGCTTACAGCCAACCCCTCAACCCCTGTCTGAGAGAACACAATAACCCCTCAACCCTGTCTGAGAGAACGCAGCCAACCCCTCAACATTGTGTCTCTGCATTTTCACCACCACAGTACTCACCAGATTCAAGTTCACCCTCAGAATCTTCAAATCTCCAGATTGTGTCTCCAGGCTCCATACATCAGTCACATTCATATATAAAAGCCCGTTTTATCAACAATTTGTCACAATGTGCTTATGCAGAAACCCAGCCCAAAACCCAGAGAGTAAAGCAGTACCCAGACGGACAGTAGTAGTACGGGGTTAGGAAAAACTCCATTGAAAGGCAGGAACCTGGGGAAGAAATCTAGAGAGGAACCAGGCTCGAGGGGTGGCCAGTCCTCTTCTGGCTGAACTGGGTGAGAAGAACCAGGCTCTCAAGGGGTGGCCAGTCTTCTTCTGGCTGTACTGGGTGAGAGGAACCAGGGCTCTGAGGGTGGCCAGTCCTCTCTGGCTGTACTGGGTAGAGAGGAACCAGGGCTCTGAGGGTGACCAGTCCCTTTCTGGCTGTACTGGGTAGAGAGGAACCAGGCTCTGAGGGGTGGCCAGTCCTCTTCTGGCTGTACTGGGTAGAGAGGAACCAGGCTCTGAGAGGGTGGCCAGTCCTCTTCTGGCTGTAATGGGTAGAGAGGAACCAGGCTCTGATGGGTGGGCCAGTCCTCTTCTGGCTGTACTGGGTAGAAGGAACCAGGCTGAGGGTGGCCAGTCCTCTTCTGGCTGTGCTGGTTGAGAGGAACCAGGCTCTGAGGAGTGGCCAGTCCTCTTCTGGCTCTGGTACCAGGGTAGAGAGAAACCAGGCTCTGATGGGTGGCCAGTCCTCTTCTGGCTGTACTGGGTAGAGAGGAACCGGGCTGATGGAGTGGCCAGTCCTCTTCTGGCTGTACTGGTAGAGAACCAGGCTGGTGGCCCAGTCCTCTTCTGGCTGTACTGGGTAGGGGAGGGACCAGGCTCTGAGGGTGGCCAGTCCACTCTGGCTGTACTGGGTAGAGAGGAACCAGGCGAGGGTGGCCAGTCCTCCTCTGGCTGTACTGGGTAGAGAGAGGAACCAGGCTGAGGGTGACGATCCCCTCTTCTGGCTGTGCCAGGCGAATATTATTAGAGATGATAAGGATTAAGTGAGAGTTAAGCTTTCAGGAGAAGAGTCATTTGGATTTTAATAGCGACATTTAGAACCTTCATGAGTGGGGGGAGGGGGAGGGTCTCCAAGCAGAAACAGCATGAGTGGGGGGAGGGGAGGGTCTCCAACAGAAGCATCATGAGTGGGGGAGGGGAGGGTCTCCAACAGAAACATCCTTGAGGTGGGGAACCATCATGAGTGGGGGGAGGAGGGGTCTCCAATGAACCATCATGAGTGGGGGGAGGGGAGAAACAGAAACATCATGAGTGGGGAGGGGGGGGGTCTCTCAACAGAACCATCATGGAGGGAGGGGAGAGTGGGGAGGAGAGGGGGTCTACAACAGAAACATCATGAGTGGGGGGAGAGGGTCTCCAACAGAAACATCATGAGTGGGGGAGGAGCATGAGTCTACAACAGAAACATGAGTGGGGGAGGGGTCTCATGAGTGGGGGAGGTCTTACAACAGAACATCATGAGAAGGGTCTCCAACAGAAACATCATGAGTGGGGGAGGGGAGGGGTCTACAACAGAAACATAGTGGGGAGAGGGGGTCTCCAACAGAAACATCATGAGTGGGGGTGGGGTCTCCAACAGGAGTGGGGAGGGTCTCCAACAGAAAACATCATGAGTGGGGGAGGGGGGGGGGGGGGAGGGTCTCCAACAGAAACATCATGAGTGGGGGAGGGGAGAAACATCATGAGTGGGGGAGGGAGGGGTCAACAGAAACATCATGAGTGGGGGAGGGGAGGGGGTCTCCAACAGAACCATCATGAGTGGGGAGGGAGGGTCTCAACAGAACCATCATGAGTGGGGGAGAGTGGGGAGGGAGGGGGTCTCCAACAGAACCATCACAACAGAAACATCATGAGTGGGGGGAGGGGTACAACAGAAACAGATGGGGAGGGGAGGGGTCTACAACAGAAACATCATGGTACAACAGAAACAGCAGGGGGGAGGAGGGGGGTCTCAACAGAACCATCATGAGTGGGGGAGGGGAAACATCAAGAGTGGGGGGAGTCTACAACAGAAACATCATGAGTGGGGGAGGAAGGGGTCTCCAACAGAAACATCATGAGTGGGGAGGGGAGGGGTCTCCGACATCAGAAGGGGGTCTACCCAGAAACATCATGAGTGGGGGAGGGAGGGGGTCTCCAACAGTCATGAGTGGGGGGAGGGGAGGGGGTCTCCAACAGAAACATCATGAGTGGGGAGGGGAGGGGAGGAGTGGGGGAGAGGTCTCCGACAGAAACAGCATGGGGGAGGGGAGGGGTGAAACATCAAGGAGTGGGGGAGGGGAGGAGTCTCCAACAGAAACATCATGAGTGGGGGGGGGAGGGGGGTCTACAACAGAAACAGCATGAAGGGGTCTACAAACAGCATGGTGGGGGAGAGAGGGTCTCCAACAGAAACATCATGAGTGGGGAGGGAGGGGGTCTACAACAGAAACGGCATGAGTGGGAGAGGGGTTCTACAACAATGAGGGGGGGAGGGGAAACAGAACCACATCATGAGTGGGGGGAGGGGTCTACAACAGAAACATCATGAGTGGGGGAGGAGGGGTCTCCAACAGAACCATCATGAGTGGGGAGGGGAGGGGTTCTACAACAGAAACATCATGAGTGGGGGAGGGAGGGGGTCTCCAACAGAAACATCATGAGTGGGGGAGGGGAGGGGTCTCAACAGAAACATCATGAGTGGGAGGGGGTCTCCAACAGAAACATCATGAGGTGGGGGAGGGGGTCTCCAACAGAAACATCATGAGTGGGGTGGGGAGGGGTCTCAACAGAAACATCATGAGTGGGGGAGGGGGTCTAACAGAAACATCATGAGTGGGAGATAGAGAAACATCATGAGTGGGGGGAGGGGAGGGGTCTCCAACAGAACCATCATGAGTGGGGGAGGAGGGTCTCAACAGAACCATCATGAGTGGGGGAGGGAGGGTCTACAACAGAAACATCATGAGTGGGGGAGGGTGGGGGTCTCAACAGAAACATCATGAGTGGGGGAGAAGTCTCCAATAGAAACATCATGAGTGGGGGAGGGGTCTACAACAGAAACATCATGGGTGGGGGGAGGGGGGGGTCTCCAACAGAAACATCATGAGTGGGGGAGGGAGGGTCTACAACAGAAACAGCATGAGTGGGGGAGGAGGGGTCTACAACAGAAACAGCATGAGTGGGGGGGAGTGGGGGAGGGGTCTCAACAGAAACATCACGAGTGGGGGGAGGGGGAGGGGTCTGCAACAGAAACATCATGGGTGGGGAGGGGAGGGGTCTCAACATGAGGGGGAGGGGGGTCTCCAACAGAAACATCATGAGTGGGGAGGGGAGGGGGTCTACAACAGAAACATCATGAGGGGAGGGGGGGAGGGGGAGGGGAGGGTCTATAACAGAAACATCATGAGTGGGGGAGGGGAGGGGGTCTCCAACATAAACATCATGAGTGGGGGGAGGGGAGGGGGTCTCCAACAGAAACATCATGAGTGGGGGGAGGGAGGGGGTCTCCAACAGAAACATCATGAGTGGGGGAGGGAGGGGGTCTCCGACAGAAACACATGCATGAGTGGGGAGGGGGAGAGGGGGTCTCCAACAGAAACATCATGAGTGGGGGAGGGAGGGGTCTCCGACAGAAACAGCATGAGTGGGGGGGAGGGGGAGGGTCTACAACAGAAACAGCATGAGTGAGGGGGAGGGGGTCTACAACAGAAAACAGCATGAGTGGGGTAGGGGAGGGGTCTCCAACAGAACCATCATGAGTGGGGAGGGAGGGGTCTACAACAGAAACATCATGAGTGGGGAGGGGAGGGTCTCCAACAGAACCATCATGAGTGGGGGAGGGGAGGGGAGGTTCTACAACAGAAACATCATGAGTGGGGGGAGGAGGAGGTCTCCAACAGAACCATCATGAGTGGGGGAGGGGAGGGGGTCTACAACAGAAACATCATGAGTGGGGGAGGGGAGGGGGGTCTCCAACAGAACCATCATGAGTGGGGAGGGGGAGGGTTCTACAACAGAAACATCATGAGTGGGGGAGGGGAGGGGGTCTCCAACAGAAACATCATGAGTGGGGGAGGGGAGGGTTCTACAACAGAAACATCATGAGTGGGGGGAGGGGAGGGGTCTCCAACAGAAACATCATGAGTGGGGGGGGGGGGGGGGTCTCCAACAGAAACATCATGAGGGGGGGGAGGGGGAGGGGGTCTCCAACAGAAACAGCATGAGTGGGGGGGGGTCTCAACAGAAACATCATGAGTGGGGAGGAGGAGGGGGTCTACAACAGAAACATCATGAGTGGGGGAGGAGGGGGTCTCCAACAGAACCATCATGAGTGGGGAGGGGGTCTACAACAGAAACATCATGAGTGGGGGGGGTCTACAACAGAAACAGCATGAGTGGGGAGGGGGTCTACAACAGAAACAGCATGAGTGGGGGAGGGGGAGGGTCTCAACAGAAACAGCATGAGTGGGGGAAGGGAGGGGGTCTCCAACAGAAACATCATGAGTGGGGGAGGGGTCTCAACAGAAACAGCATGAGTTGGGGAGGGAGGGGGTCTACAACAGAAACATCATGAGTGGGGAGGGGGGGTCTCCAACAGAAACATCATGAGTGGGGAGGGGAGGGGGTCTCCAACAGAAACAGCATGAGTGGGGGAGGGAGGGGGTCTCCAACAGAAACATCATGAGTGGGGAGGGGAGGGGGTCTCCAACAGAAACAGCATGAGTGGGGGAGGGGAGGGGGTCTCAACAGAAACAGCATGAGTGGGGAGGGGAGGGGGTCTCCAACAGAAACAGCATGAGTGGGGGAGGGGAGGGGTCTCCAACAGAAACATCATGAGTGGGGGGAGGGGGAGGGGTCTCAACAGAAACATCATGAGTGGGGGGAGGGGAGGGGGTCTCCAACAGAAACATCATGAGTGGGGGAGGGAGGGGGTCTCCAACAGAAACAGCATGAGTGGGGGAGGGGGTCTCCAACAGAAACATCATGAGTGGGGGGGGAGGGGTCTCCAACAGAAACATCATGAGTGGGGGAGGGGAGGGGGGTCTCCAACAGAAAAATCATGAGTTGGGGAGGGGAGGGTCTCCAACAGAAACATCATGAGTGGGGAGGGAGGGGTCTCCAACAGAAACATCATGAGTGGGGGAGGGGAGGGGGTCTCCAACAGAAACAGCATGAGTGGGGGAGGAGGGGTCTCCAACAGAAACAGCATGAGTGGGGGAGGGGAGGGTCTCCAACAGAAACATCATGAGTGGGGGAGGGGAGGGGGTCTCAACAGAAACATCATGAGTGGGGGAGGGGAGGGGGTCTCCAACAGAAACATCATGAGTGGGGGGAGGGGAGGGGGTCTCCAACAGAAACAGCATGAGTGGGGGAGGGGTAGGGGTCTCCAACAGAAACATCATGAGTGGGGGAGGGGAGGGGTCTACAACAGAAACATCATGAGTGGGGGAGGGGAGGGGGTCTCCAACAGAAACATCATGAGTGGGGGGAGGGGAGGGGTCTACAACAGAAACATCATGAGTGGGGGGGGGAGGGGTCTCCAACAGAAACATCATGAGTGGGGGAGTGGGAGGGGGTCTACAACAGAAACATCATGAGTGGGGGAGGGGAGGGGGTCTCCAACAGAAACATCATGAGTGGGGGAGGGGAGGGGGTCTCCAACAGAAACATCATGAGTGGGGGGGAGGAAGTCTCCAACAGAAACATCATGAGTGGGGGAGGGGAGGGGGTCTCCAACAGAAACAGCATGAGTGGGGGAGGAGGAGGGTCTCCAACAGAAACATCATGAGTGGGGGAGGGGAGGGGGTCTCCAACAGAAACAGCATGAGTGGGGGAGGGGGTCTCCAACAGAAACAGCATGAGTGGGGGAGGGGAGGGGGTCTCCAACAGAAACATCATGAGTGGGGGAGGGGAGGGGGTCTCCAACAGAAACATCATGAGTGGGGGAGGGGAGGGGGTCTCCGACAGAAACATCATGAGTGGGGGAGGGGAGGGGGTCTCCAACAGAAACAGCATGAGTTTGGGAGGGGAGGGAGTCTCCAACAGAAACAGCATGAGTGGGGGAGGGGAGGGGGTCTCCAACAGAAACAGCATGAGTTTGGGAGGGGGAGGGAGTCTCCAACAGAAACAGCATGAGTGGGGGAGGGGGTCTCCAACAGAAACAGCATGAGTGGGGGAGGGGAGGGGGTCTCCGACAGAAACATCATGAGTGGGGAGGGGTCTCCAACAGAAACCGCATGAGTGGGGGAGGGGGTCTCCAACAGAAACAGCATGAGTGGGGGAGGGGAGGGGGTCTCCAACAGAAACATCATGAGTGGGGGAGGGGGAGGGGGTCTACAACAGAAACATCATGAGTGGGGGGAGGGGAGGGGGTCTCCAACAGAAACATCATGAGTGGGGGAGGGGGAGGGGGTCTACAACAGAAACATCATGAGTGGGGGGAGGGGAGGGGTCTCCAACAGAAACATCATGAGTGGGGGGGGGGGAGGGGGTCTACAACAGAAACATCATGAGTGGGGGAGGGGAGGGAGTCTCCAACAGAAACATCATGAGTGGGGGAGGGGAGGGGGTCTCCAACAGAAACAGCATGAGTGGGGGGGGGGGGGAGGGGGTCTCCAACAGAAACAGCATGAGTTGGGGAGGGGAGGGAGTCTCCAACAGAAACAGCATGAGTGGGGGAGGGGGTCTCCAACAGAAACAGCATGAGTGGGGGAGGGGAGGGGGTCTCCAACAGAACCATCATGAGTGGGGGAGGGGAGGGGTCTCAACAGAAACATCATGAGTGGGGAGGGGAGGGGTCTCCGACAGAAACATCATGAGTGGGGGAGGGGAGGGGGTCTCCAACAGAAACAGCATGAGTTTGGGAGGGGGAGGGAGTCTCCAACAGAAACAGCATGAGTGGGGGAGGGAGGGGGTCTCCAACAGAAACAGCATGAGTTTGGGAGGGGGAGGAGTCTCCAACAGAAACAGCATGAGTGGGGGAGAGGGTCTCCAACAGAAACATCATGAGTGGGGGAGGGGAGGGGGTCTCCGACAGAAACATCATGAGTGGGGGAGGGGGTCTCCAACAGAAACCGCATGAGTGGGGGAGGGGGTCTCCAACAGAAACAGCATGAGTGGGGGAGGGGAGGGGGTCTCCGACAGAAACATCATGAGTGGGGGGGAGGGGAGGGGGGTCTCCAACAGAAACAGCATGAGTGGGGGAGGGAGGGGGTCTCCAACAGAAACATCATGAGTGGGGGAGGGGAGGGGTCTCCGACAGAAACATCATGAGTGGGGAGGGGAGGGGGTCTCCAACAGAAACAGCATGAGTGGGGAGGGGAGGGGTCTCAACAGAACCATCATGAGTGGGGGAGGGGAGGGGGTCTCCAACAGAAACAGAATGAGTGGGGAGGGTTCTCCAACAAAACCATCATGAGTGGGGAAGGGGTCTCCAACAGAACCATCATGAGTGGGGGAGGGGGAGGGGTCTCCAACAGAACCATCATGAGTGGGGGAGGGGAGGGGGTCTCCAACAGAAACAGAATGAGTGGGGGAGGGGTTCTCCAACAAAACCATCATGAGTGGGGGAGGGTTCTCCAACAAAACCATCATGAGTGGGGAAGGGGTCTCCAACAGAAACAGCATGAGTGGGGGAGGGAGGGGTCTCCAACAGAAACAGCATGAGTGGGGGAGGGGGGGGTCTCCAACAGAAACATCATGAGTGGGGAGGGGAGGGGGTCTCCAACAGAAACATCATGAGTGGGGGGAGGGGAGGGGTCTCCAACAGAAACATCATGAGTGGGGAGGGGGGGTCTCCAACAGAAACATCATGAGTGGGGAGGGGAGGGGTCTCCAACAGAAACATCATGAGTGGGGAGGGGAGGGGGTCTCCGACAGAAACATCATGAGTGGGGGAGGGGAGGGGGTCTCCAACAGAAACATCATGAGTGGGGGAGGGGAGGGGGTCTCCAACAGAACCATCACGAGTGGGGGGAGGGGAGGGTCTCCAACAGAACCATCATGAGTGGGGGAGGGGAGGGGGTCTCCAACAGAACCATCATGAGTGGGGGAGGGGAGGGGGTCTCCAACAGAAACATCATGAGTGGGGGAGGGGAGGTTGTCTCCAACAGAACCATCATGAGTGGGGGAGGGGAGGGGTCTACAACAGAAACATCATGAGTGGGGGAGGGAGTCTCCAACAGAAACAGAATGAGTGGGGGGGGAGGGGAGGGTGTGACCAACATTCTTTATTGTACACAGAAGGAGTCTGACACAAGAAAAACATTTACCTCAGAATGAACAAACTGAGTGTTCAACTAGAGACCTATTACCTACGTAGTGCACTACTTTAGAACAGAGCCCTATGGAACCCTATTCCCTACGTAGTGCACTACTTTAGAACAGAGCCCTATGGAACCCTATTCCCTACATAGTGCACTACTTTAGAACAGAGCCATATGGAACCCTATTCCCAACGTAGTGCACTACTTTAGAACAGAGCCCTATGGAACCCTATTCCCTACGTAGTGCACTACTTTAGACCAGAGCCCTATGGAACCCTATTCCCTACGTAGTGCACTACTTTAGAACAGAGCCCTATGGAACCCTATTCCCAACGTAGTGCACTACTTTAGACCAGAGCCCTATGGAACCCTATTCCCTACGTAGTGCACTACTTTAGAACAGAGCCCTATGGAACCCTATTCCCAACGTAGTGCACTACTTTAGAACAGAGCCCTATGGAACCCTATTCCCTACGTAGTGCACTACTTTAAACCAGAGCCCTATGGAACCCTATTCCCAACGTAGTGCACTACTTTAAACCAGAGCCCTATGGAACCCTATTCCCAACGTAGTGCACTACTTTAAACCAGAGCCTATGGAACCCTATTCCCAACGTAGTGCACTACTTTAGAACAGAGCCCTATGGAACCCTATTCCCAACGTGTAGTGCACTACTTTAAACCAGAGCCCTATGGAACCCTATTCCCAACGTAGTGCACTACTTTAGAACAGAGCCCTATGGAACCCTATTCCCTACATAGTGCACTACTTTAAAACCAGAGCCCTATGGAACCCTATTCCCAACGTAGTGCACTACTTTAGAACAGAGCCCTATGGAACCCTATCCCCAAAGTAGTGCACTACTTTAGAACAGAGCCCTATGGAACCCTATTCCCAAAGTAGTGCACTACTTTAAACCAGAGCCCTATGGAACCCTATTCCCAACGTAGTGCACTACTTTAGAACAGAGCCCTATGGAACCCTATTCCCAACGTAGTGCACTACTTTAAACCAGAGCCCTATGGAACCCTATTCCCAACGTAGTGCACTACTTTAAACCAGAGCCCTATGGAACCCTATTCCCAACGTAGTGCACTACTTTAGAACAGAGCCCTATGGAACCCTATTCCCAACGTAGTGCACTACTTTAAACCAGAGCCCTATGGAACCCTATTCCCTACGTAGTGCACTACTTTAAACCAGAGCCCTATGGAACCCTATTCCCAACGTAGTGCACTACTTTAAACCAGAGCCCTATGGAACCCTATTCCCTATATATAGTGCACTACTTTAGAACAGAGCCCTATGGAACCCTATTCCCTACGTAGTGCACTACTTTAGAACAGAGCCCTATGGAACCCTATTCCCTACGTAGTGCACTACTTTAAACCAGAGCCCTATGGAACCCTATTCCCAACGTAGTGCACTACTTTAAACCAGAGCCCTATGGAACCCTATTCCCAACGTAGTGCACTACTTTAAACCAGAGCCCTATGGAACCCTATTCCCAACGTAGTGCACTACTTTAAACCAGAGCCCTATGGAACCCTATTCCCAACGTAGTGCACTACTTTAAACCAGAGCCCTATGGAACCCTATTCCCAACGTAGTGCACTACTTTAGACCAGAGCCCTATGTGTGGTCGGGAGAATCTCCCTGGGGAGAACCAACTGTGTTCTGTATGGAGGTGAGTCTCCATTTCATTAAAGTGGATGAGAATAAATTTAGTGTTTATTCTGTCACAACATGCATTGATGACTTAATGTTACCCAAACTGAACCGTAGCCCGAACTAAAGCAGTTAGAAATGCTTTAATGACAAACGCCTCCTGGGTATTGTGCTTCTCTTCCCTCACAGCTTTGTTTTGATTTTCAATGTTTTTCTCAAACAACATTTATTTCATTTCGTCAAATTTCATCTGTTAAATACTTCAAATGCTGTAATCCTGCAGTTATGCTATTCTCAACCCCCCTCTCTCCCTTCACTCACTTTCTCTCTCACGCTCTCTCTCACGCTCTCGCTACCCTCTCTCACTTTCTCTCTCTCTCTCTACCCTCTCTCACTTTCTCTCTCTCTCTCTACCCTCTCTCACTTTCTCTCTCTCTCTCTCTACCCTCTCTCTTTTCTCTCTCTCTCTCTACCCTCTCTCTCTTTCTCTCTCTCTCTCTACCCTCTCTCACTTTCTCCCTCTCTCTCTCTCTCTCTCTCTCTCTCTCTACTACCCCCCTCTCTCTTTCTCTCTCTGTCTCTACCCTCTCACTTTCTCTCTCTCTCTACCCCTCTCTTTTCTCTCTCTCTCTCTACCCTCTCTCTCTTTCTCTCTCTCTCTCTCTACCCTCTCTCACCTTCTCTCTCTACCCTCTCTCACTTTTCTCTCTCTCTCTACCCTCTCTCACTTTCTCTCTCTCTCTCTACCCTCTCTCACTTTCTTCTCTCTCTCTCTACCCCTCTCTCTTTTCTCTCTCTCTCTACCCTCTCTCTCTTTCTCTCTCTCTCTCTACCCTCTCTCACTTTCTCTCTCTCTCTCTACCCTCTCTCTTTCTCTCTCTGTTCATCAAAGCAACGCCTCAGAGTAAGAACAACACCTCAAATCTATGTTTTCTGAATGATTGAAGGAGCTTCAGACAAAACACAATGCAAACTAGTGTTCTGTCAACTCCCTAACGTATACAGCCCTACCTCTAACAATAACCCTTCCTCTAACACTAACCCTTCCTCTAACACTAACCCTTCCTCTAACAATAACCCTACCTCTAACTCTAACACTAACCCTACCTCTAACAATAACCCTACCTCTAACACTAACCCTACCTCTAATAATAACCCTTCCTCTAACAATAACCCTTCCTCTAACAATAACCCTACCTCTAACACTAACCCTTCCTCTAACAATAACCCTTCCTCTAACAATAACCCTTCCTCTAACAATAACCCTACCTCTAATAATAACCCTACCTCTACCTCTAATAATAACCCTACCTCTAATAATAACCCTACCTCTAATAATAACCCTTCCTCTAACAATAACCCTACCTCTAACACTAACCCTACCTCTAATAATAACCCTTCCTCTAACAATAACCCTTCCTCTAACAATAACCCTACCTCTAACACTAACCCTTCCTCTAACAATAACCCTTCCTCTAACAATAACCCTTCCTCTAACAATAACCCTACCTCTAATAATAACCCTACCTCTACCTCTAATAATAACCCTACCTCTAATAATAACCCTACCTCTAATAATAACCCTACCTCTAACACTAACAATAACCCTACCTCTAACACTAACAATAACCCTACCTCTACCTCTAACAATAACCCTACCTCTAACACTAACCCTTCCTCTAACAATAACCCTACCTCTAACACTAACCCTACCTCTAACACTAACCCTTCCTCTAACAATAACCCTACCTCTAACACTAACCCTACCTCTAACACTAACCCTTCCTCTAACAATAACCCTACCTCTAACAATAACCCTACCTCTAACAATAACCCTTCCTCTAACAATAACCCTACCTCTAACAATAACCCTACCTCTAACAATAACCCTACCTCTAACACTAACCCTACCTCTAACACTAACCCTTCCTCTAACAATAACCCTACCTCTAACAATAACCCTACCTCTAACAATAACCCTACCTCTAACAATAACCCTACCTCTAACAATAACCCTACCTCTAATAATAACCCTACCTCTACCTCTAATAATAACCCTACCTCTACCTCTAACAATAACCCTACCTCTACCTCTAACAATAACCCTACCTCTACCTCTAATAATAACCCTACCTCTACCTCTAACAATAACCCTACCTCTACCTCTAACAATAACCCTACCTCTACCTCTAATAATAACCCTACCTCTACCTCTAATAATAACCCTACCTCTAATAATAACCCTACCTCTACCTCTAATAATAACCCTACCTCTAATAATAACCCTACCTCTAACACTAACCCTACCTCTAACA
Organism: Oncorhynchus keta; assembly: GCF_023373465.1. Classification (NCBI taxonomy): domain Eukaryota; kingdom Metazoa; phylum Chordata; class Actinopteri; order Salmoniformes; family Salmonidae; genus Oncorhynchus; species Oncorhynchus keta. The sequence goes on from NW_026279655.1 coordinate 284,638, forward strand.
ATAACCCTACCTCTACCTCTAATAATAACCCTACCTCTAACACTAACCCTACCTCTAACTCTAACACTAACCCTACCTCTAACAATAACCCTACCTCTAACTCTAACCCTACCTCTACCTCTAACACTAACCCTACCTCTAACAATAACCCTACCTCTAATACTAACCCTACCTCTAACTCTAACACTAACCCTACCTCTAACAATAACCCTACCTCTAACAATAACCCTACCTCTAACAATAACCCTACCTCTACCTCTAATAATAACCCTACCTCTAACTCTAACACTAACCCTACCTCTAACACTAACCCTTCCTCTAACTCTAACACTAACCCTACCTCTAACACTAACCCTACCTCTAACACTAACCCTACCTCTACCTCTAATAATAACCCTACCTCTAATAATAACCCTACCTCTAACACTAACCCTACCTCTAACACTAACCCTACCTCTAACACTAACCCTACCTCTACCTCTAATAATAACCCTTCCTCTAACACTAACCCTACCTCTACCTCTAATAATAACCCTACCTCTACCTCTAACAATAACCCTACCTCTACCTCTAACAATAACCCTACCTCTACCTCTAATAATAACCCTACCTCTACCTCTAATAATAACCCTACCTCTAATAATAACCCTACCTCTACCTCTAATAATAACCCTACCTCTAATAATAACCCTACCTCTAACACTAACCCTACCTCTAACAATAACCCTACCTCTACCTCTAATAATAACCCTACCTCTAACACTAACCCTACCTCTAACTCTAACACTAACCCTACCTCTAACAATAACCCTACCTCTAACTCTAACCCTACCTCTACCTCTAACACTAACCCTACCTCTAACAATAACCCTACCTCTAACACTAACCCTACCTCTAACTCTAACACTAACCCTACCTCTAACAATAACCCTACCTCTAACAATAACCCTACCTCTAACAATAACCCTACCTCTACCTCTAATAATAACCCTACCTCTAACACTAACCCTACCTCTAACACTAACCCTTCCTCTAACTCTAACACTAACCCTACCTCTAACACTAACCCTACCTCTAACACTAACCCTACCTCTACCTCTAATAATAACCCTACCTCTAACACTAACCCTACCTCTAACACTAACCCTACCTCTAACACTAACCCTACCTCTAATAATAACCCTTCCTCTAACACTAACCCTACCTCTACCTCTAACACTAACTCGTGTTCTGTCAACTCCCCTAACGTATACAGCCCTACCTCTAACAATAACCCTTCCTCTAACAATAACCCTTCCTCTAATAATAACCCTTCCTCTAATAATAACCCTACCTCTAACACTAACCCTTCCTCTAACACTAACTCGTGTTCTGTCAACTCCCCTAACGTCCACCGCTGTGAACATGGAAATAAAGAGATGATTGTGTTCTGATAATGAAGATGTATAATGTCCATAAAATGACTACTGACATACTGTTGTTATGATTAGTTCTACATGAATACTTTCTTTCAGACCATACTGTTGGTCAGGTGGACTCTTGGTCATCTGGACACAGTACAATTATAATTCTGAGTGTGATTGAGGGTTGCAAAATTCTGGTAACTTTACCCAAATTCCCAGCTTTTCCAGAAACCCCATTGGAGGATTACTGTGTTACCTTTTAAACCAATCAGATTCCAGAAATCCCCATTTGAGGATTACTGTTTTACCTTTTAATCCAATCAGATTCCAGATATCCCCATTGGAGGATTACTGTGTTACCTTTTAATCCAATCAGATTCCAGATATCCCCATTGGAGGATTACTGTGTTACCTTTAAATCCAATCAGATTCCAGATTTCCCAATTGGAAGATTACTGTGTTACGTTTTAATCCAATCAAATTCCAGATATCCCCATTGGAGGATTACTGTGTTACCTTTTAATCCAATCAGATTCCAGATATCCCCATTGGAGGATTACTGTTTTACCTTTTAATCCAATCAGATTCCAGATATCCCCATTGGAGGATTACTGTGTTACCTTTAAATCCAATCAGATTCCAGATTTCCCTATTGGAAGATTACTGTGTTACCTTTTAATCCAATCAGATTCCAGATATCCCCATTGGAGGATTACTGTGTTACCTTTTAATCCAATCAGATTCCAGATATCCCCATTGGAGGATTACTGTGTTACCTTTAAATCCAATCAGATTCCAGATTTCCCTATTGGAAGATTACTGTGTTACCTTTTAATCCAATCAGATTCCAGATATCCCCATTGGAGGATTACTGTATTACCTTTTAATCCAATCAGATGACAGGAATCCTCCAACTGGGTTCTCTAGAAAACCTGTTGATTTAACAACCCTAGTGTGGTTGAAGTCATCACCTCTCCTGTTGTTTTAACAACCCTAGTGTGGTTGAAGTCATCACCTCTCCTGTTGATTTAACAACCCTAGTGTGGTTGAAGTCATCACCTCTCCTGTGCTACCCCACCCCTCGTTTTAACACTGCTGCTACTAACTGTTTACTAACTATTCTGTATGTAAGGACTGACGCTGGAGTAGAGAATCAGGAACGGGGAGTCAAACCAGACAGGGACGGCGCCAGCACAAGGGTATTGAATGGATTTATGAGAATCAATACTGAAGTGAACAGAGTGTGAACAGAGTGGGGGAACAGACAGTTATAGGGGAGGTAATGACAAAGGTGATTGAGTCCAGGTGAGTCCAATAATCGCTGAAACGGGAGAAGGCAGGTGTGCGTAATGAAGGGCACCCTGGAGTGCTGGGGGAGAGAGCGGGAGTAGGCGTGACAATCTCTTGACTCTAGCGGTACCCCCTGTATATAGCCTCGTTGTTGCTCTATATATATATTTTACTTTATTTTATTCAGCAAATACTATACTAACACTTATTTTTCTTAACTGCATTGTTGGTTAAGGGCTTGTCAGTAAGCATTTCAAGAGGTCTACCTACACCTGTTAGATTCGGCCCATGTGTTTCCATAGCCTTGATCCATCTACTACCTGGTGTCTCCATAGCCTTGATCCATCTACTACCTGGTGTCTCCAAAGCCTTGATCCATCTACTACCTGGTGTCTCCATAGCCTTGATCCATCTCCTACCTGGTGTCTCCATAGCCTTGATCCATCTCCTACCTGGTGTCTCCATAGCCTTGATCCATCTACTACCTGGTGTCTCCATAGCCTTGATCCATCCATCTACTACCTGGTGTCTCCATAGCCTTGATCCATCTACTACCTGGTGTCTCCATAGCCTTGATCCATCCATCTACTACCTGGTGTCTCCATAGCCTTGATCCATCTACTACCTGGTGTCTCCATAGCCTTGATCCATCCACTACCTGGTGTTTCCATAGCCTTGATCCATCTACTACCTGGTGTCTCCAAAGCCTTGATCCATCTACTACCTGGTGTCTCCATAGCCTTGATCCATCCATCTACTACCTGGTGTCTCCATAGCCTTGATCCATCTCCTACCTGGTGTCTCCATAGCCTTGATCCATCTACTACCTGGTGTCTCCATAGCCTTGATCCATCCATCTACTACCTGGTGTCTCCATAGCCTTGATCCATCTACTACCTGGTGTCTCCATAGCCTTGATCCATCTACTACCTGGTGTCTCCATAGCCTTGATCCATCTACTACCTGGTGTCTCCATAGCCTTGATCCATCTACTACCTGGTGTCTCCATAGCTTTGATCCATCTACTACCTGGTGTCTCCATAGCCTTGATCCATCTACTACCTGGTGTCTCCATAGCCTTGATCCATCTACTATCTGGTGTCTTCATAGCCTTGATCCATCCATCTACTACCTGGTGTCTCCATAGCCTTGATCCATCTACTACCTGGTGTCTTCATAGCCTTGATCCATCTACTACCTGGTGTCTCCATAGCCTTGATCCATCCATCTACTACCTGGTGTCTCCATAGCCTTGATCCATCTACTACCTGGTGTCTCTATAGCCTTGATCCATCCATCTACTACCTGGTGTCTCCATAGCCTTGATCCATCTACTACCTGGTGTCTTCATAGCCTTGATCCATCTACTACCTGGTGTCTCCATAGCCTTGATCCATCTACTACCTGGTGTCTCCATAGCCTTGATCCATCTACTACCTGGTGTCTCCATAGCCTTGATCCATCCACTACCTGGTGTCTCCATAGCCTTGATCCATCTACTACCTGGTGTCTCCATAGCCTTGATCCATCTACTACCTGGTGTCTCCATAGCCTTGATCCATCCATCTACTACCTGGTGTCTCCATAGCCTTGATCCATCTACTACCTGGTGTCTCCATAGCCTTGATCCATCTACTACCTGGTGTCTCTATAGCCTTGATCCATCCATCTACTACCTGGTGTCTCCATAGCCTTGATCCATCTACTACCTGGTGTCTCCATAGCCTTGATCCATCTACTACCTGGTGTCTCCATAGCCTTGATCCATCTACTACCTGGTGTCTCCATAGCCTTGATCCATCCATCTACTACCTGGAATGGTGTCTCCATAGCCTTGATCCATCCATCTACTACCTGGTGTTTCCATAGCCTTGATCCATCCATCTACTACCTGGTGTCTCCATAGCCTTGATCCATCTACTACCTGGTGTCTCCATAGCCTTGATCCATCTACTACCTGGTGTCTCCATAGCCTTGATCCATCTACTACCTGGTGTCTCCATAGCCTTGATCCATCTACTACCTGGTGTCTCCATAGCCTTGATCCATCTACTATCTGGTGTCTTCATAGCCTTGATCCATCCATCTACTACCTGGTGTCTCCATAGCCTTGATCCATCTACTACCTGGTGTCTTCATAGCCTTGATCCATCTACTACCTGGTGTCTCCATAGCCTTGATCCATCCATCTACTACCTGGTGTCTCCATAGCCTTGATCCATCTACTACCTGGTGTCTCTATAGCCTTGATCCATCCATCTACTACCTGGTGTCTCCATAGCCTTGATCCATCTACTACCTGGTGTCTTCATAGCCTTGATCCATCTACTACCTGGTGTCTCCATAGCCTTGATCCATCTACTACCTGGTGTCTCCATAGCCTTGATCCATCTACTACCTGGTGTCTCCATAGCCTTGATCCATCCACTACCTGGTGTCTCCATAGCCTTGATCCATCTACTACCTGGTGTCTCCATAGCCTTGATCCATCTACTACCTGGTGTCTCCATAGCCTTGATCCATCCATCTACTACCTGGTGTCTCCATAGCCTTGATCCATCTACTACCTGGTGTCTCCATAGCCTTGATCCATCTACTACCTGGTGTCTCCATAGCCTTGATCCATCTACTACCTGGTGTCTCTATAGCCTTGATCCATCCATCTACTACCTGGTGTCTCCATAGCCTTGATCCATCTACTACCTGGTGTCTCCATAGCCTTGATCCATCTACTACCTGGTGTCTCCATAGCCTTGATCCATCTACTACCTGGTGTCTCCATAGCCTTGATCCATCCATCTACTACCTGGTGTCTCCATAGCCTTGATCCATCCATCTACTACCTGGTGTTTCCATAGCCTTGATCCATCCATCTACTACCTGGTGTCTCCATAGCCTTGATCCATCTACTACCTGGTGTCTCCATAGCCTTGATCCATCTACTACCTGGTGTCTCCATAGCCTTGATCCATCTACTACCTGGTGTCTCTATAGCCTTGATCCATCCATCTACTACCTGGTGTCTCCATAGCCTTGATCCATCTACTACCTGGTGTCTCCATAGCCTTGATCCATCTACTACCTGGTGTCTCTATAGCCTTGATCCATCCATCTACTACCTGGTGTCTCCATAGCCTTGATCCATCTACTACCTGGTGTCTCCATAGCCTTGATCCATCTACTACCTGGTGTCTCCATAGCCTTGATCCATCTACTACCTGGTGTCTCCATAGCCTTGATCCATCTACTACCTGGTGTCTCCATAGCCTTGATCCATCTACTACCTGGTGTCTCCATAGCCTTGATCCATCTACTACCTGGTGTCTCCATAGCCTTGATCCATCCACTACCTGGTGTCTCCATAGCCTTGATCCATCTACTACCTGGTGTCTCCATAGCCTTGATCCATCTACTACCTGGTGTCTCCATAGCCTTGATCCATCTACTACCTGGTGTCTCCATAGCCTTGATCCATCTACTACCTGGTGTCTTCATAGCCTTGATCCATCTACTACCTGGTGTCTCCATAGCCTTGATCCATCCATCTACTAGCTGGTGTCTCCATAGCCTTGATCCATCTACTACCTGGTGTCTCTATAGCCTTGATCCATCCATCTACTACCTGGTGTCTCCATAGCCTTGATCCATCTACTACCTGGTGTCTCCATAGCCTTGATCCATCTACTACCTGGTGTCTCCATAGCCTTGATCCATCCATCTACTACCTGGTGTCTCCATAGCCTTGATCCATCCATCTACTACCTGGTTTCTCCATAGCCTTGATACATAGTAAGATAAGGTTTGTGCTACAACCTCAGTGTCAGTAGATACTCTTCATGGGGTCAGTATGTTTTGATCAGCATTTTGAGCAAGAGGCTCTTCAACACCTCAACAGAACATAATAGCTCTACATAAAAACACAATACCTCTACAGACAAACACAATACCTCTACAGACAAACACAATACCTCTACAGACAAACACAATACCTCTACAGACAAACACAATACCTCTACAGACAAACACAATACCTCTACAGACAAACACAATACCTCTACAGACAAACACAATACCTCTAAATGAAACAAAACAGCAAAAAATTGTAAATATTTCATCAAGATCAAACAGTGATTCTTTAGAAACACCGATTCACTATCAGATTTTGTTTTTAAGGTTGACACAGAAATCCTGTCTAACGCGGCTTTATATTTATCACATAGTAAAATTGCGAGTGTTGTTCTCCATTTTCGGATGGACTGAGTTTTGAAATCAGTGGAATTAGAGTATGATACAGTGGTTTGCGAAAGTATTCACCCCTTGGCATTTTTCAAGTTGTGTGAGATCCGCTGGTGTACAGCAATCTTTAAGTCCTATCACAGATTCTCAATTGGATTGAGGTCTGGGCTTTGACTAGGCCATTCCTGGACATTTGAATTATTTTCCCTTAAACCACTCGAGTGATGCGTTAGCAGTATGCTTATGGTCATTGTCCTGCTGGAAGGTGAACCTCCGTCCCAGTCTCAAATCTCTGGAAGACTGAAACAGGTTTCCCTCAAGAATTTCCCTGTATTTAGCGCAATCCATCATTCCTTCAATTCTGACCAGTTCCCAGTCCCTTCCGATGGAAAAACATCCCCACAGCATGATGCTGCCACCACCATGCTGAGAGAGGTCTTGGGTTTGCGCCATATATATTTTTTTCCTTGATGGTCAAAAAGCTCTATTTTAGTCTCATCTAACCAGAGTACCTTCTCCATATGTTTGGGGAGTCTCCCATATCCCTTCTGGCGAACACCAAATGTGTTTGCTTATTTTTTCTTTAATAAGCAAATGCTTTTTTCTGGCCACTCTTCCATAAAGCCCAGCACTGTGGAGTGTACGGCTTCAAGTGGTCCTATGAACAGATACTCCGTTCTCTGCTGTGGAGCTTTGCAGCTACATCAGGGTAATCTTTGGTCTCTTTGTTGCCTCTCAGATTAATGCCCTCTTTGCCTGGTCTATGAGTTTTGGCCCTCTCTTGGCAGGTTTGTTGTGGTGCCATATTCTTTAATTTTCTTTTATAATGGATTTAATGGTGCTCCGAGGGATGTTCAAAGTTTCAAATATTTTTTTATAACCCAACCCTGTTCTGTACTTCTCCACAACTTTGTCCCTGACCTGTTTGGAGAGCTCCTTGGTCTCCATGGTGCACCTTGCTTTGTGGTGTTGCAGACTCTGGGGCCTTTCAAAACAGGTGTATATATACTGAGATCATGTGACAGATCACATAGATTGCACATGTGACTTCTGAAGGTACGTGGTTGCACCAGATCTTATTTAGAGGCTTCATAGAAAAGGGGTGAAAACATATAGTCTAGAAGGGACAGTATTCAGTACAGTATAGTCTCGAAGGGACAGAAAGCATTACACTATAGTCTAGAAGGGACAGCATTCAGTACAGTATAGTCTAGAAGGGACAGTATTCAGTACAGTATAGTCTAGAAGGGACAGTATTCAGTATAGTATTCCCTAGAAGGGACAGTATTCAGTACAGTATAGTCTAGAAGGGACAGTATTCAGTACAGTATAGTCTAGAAGGGACAGTATTCAGTACAGTATAGTCTAGAAGGGACAGTATTCAGTACAGTATAGTCTAGAAGGGACAGTATTCAGTACAGTATAGTCTAGAAGGGACAGTATTCAGTACAGTATTCCCTAGAAGGGACAGTATTCAGTACAGTATAGTCTAGAAGGGACAGTATTCAGTACAGTATAGTCTAGAAGGGACAGTATTCAGTACAGTATAGTCTAGAATGGACAGTATTCAGTACAGTATAGTCTAGAAGGGACAGTATTCAGTACAGTATTCCCTAGAAGGGACAGTATTCAGTACAGTATAGTCTAGAAGGGACAGTATTCAGTACAGTATAGTCTAGAAGGGACAGTATTCAGTACAGTATTCCCTAGAAGGGGCATTATTCAGTACAGTATAGTCTAGAAGGGACAGTATTCAGTACAGTATAGTCTAGAAGGGACAGTATTCAGTACAGTATAGTCTAGAAGGGACAGTATTCAGTACAGTATAGTCTAGAAGGGACAGTATTCAGTACAGTATAGTCTAGAAGGGACAGTATTCAGTACAGTATAGTCTAGAAGGGACAGTATTCAGTACAGTATAGTCTAGAAGGGACAGTATTCAGTACAGTATTCCCTAGAAGGGGCATTATTCAGTACAGTATAGTCTAGAAGGGACAGTATTCAGTACAGTATAGTCTAGAAGGGACAGTATTCAGTACAGTATAGTCTAGAAGGGACAGTATTCAGTACAGTATTCCCTAGAAGGGGCATTATTCAGTACAGTATAGTCTAGAAGGGACAGTATTCAGTACAGTATAGTCTAGAAGGGACAGTATTCAGTACAGTATTCCCTAGAAGGGGCATTATTCAGTACAGTATAGTCTAGAAGGGACAGTATTCAGTACAGTATTCCCTAGAAGGGGCATTATTCAGTACAGTATAGTCTAGAAGGGACAGTATTCAGTACAGTATAGTCTAGAAGGGACAGTATTCAGTACAGTATAGTCTAGAAGGGGCATTATTCAGTACAGTATAGTCTAGAAGGGACAGTATTCAGTACAGTATAGTCTAGAAGGGACAGTATTCAGTACAGTATAGTCTAGAAGGGACATTATTCAGTACAGTATAGTCTAGAAGGGACAGTATTCAGTACAGTATTCCCTAGAAGGGGCATTATTCAGTACAGTATAGTCTAGAAGGGACAGTATTCAGTACAGTATAGTCTAGAAGGGACAGTATTCAGTACAGTATAGTCTAGAAGGGACAGTATTCAGTACAGTATTCCCTAGAAGGGGCATTATTCAGTACAGTATAGTCTAGAAGGGACAGTATTCAGTACAGTATAGTCTAGAAGGGACAGTATTCAGTACAGTATAGTCTAGAAGGGACAGTATTCAGTACAGTATTCCCTAGAAGGGGCATTATTCAGTACAGTATAGTCTAGAAGGGACAGTATTCAGTACAGTATAGTCTAGAAGGGACAGTATTCAGTACAGTATTCCCTAGAAGGGGCATTATTCAGTACAGTATAGTCTAGAAGGGACAGTATTCAGTACAGTATAGTCTAGAAGGGACAGTATTCAGTACAGTATAGTCTAGAAGGGACAGTATTCAGTACAGTATAGTCTAGAAGGGACAGTATTCAGTACAGTATAGTCTAGAAGGGACAGTATTCAGTACAGTATAGTCTAGAAGGGACAGTATTCAGTACAGTATTCCCTAGAAGGGGCATTATTCAGTACAGTATTCCCTAGAAGGGGCATTATTCAGTACAGTATAGTCTAGAAGGGACAGTATTCAGTACAGTATAGTCTAGAAGGGACATTATTCAGTACAGTATAGTCTAGAAGGGACAGTATTCAGTACAGTATTCCTAGAAGGGGCATTATTCAGTACAGTATTCCCTAGAAGGGGCATTATTCAGTACAGTATAGTCTAAAAGGGACAGTATTCAGTACAGTATAGTCTAGAAGGGACAGTATTCAGTACAGTATTCCCTAGAAGGGGCATTATTCAGTACAGTATTCCCTAGAAGGGGCATTATTCAGTACAGTATAGTCTAGAAGGGACAGTATTCAGTACAGTATAGTCTAGAAGGGACAGTATTCAGTACAGTATAGTCTAGAAGGGACAGTATTCAGTACAGTATTCCTAGAAGGGGCATTATTCAGTACAGTATAGTCTAGAAGGGACAGTATTCAGTACAGTATAGTCTAGAAGGGACAGTATTCAGTACAGTATTCCCTAGAAGGGGCATTATTCAGTACAGTATAGTCTAGAAGGGACAGTATTCAGTACAGTATAGTCTAGAAGGGACAGTATTCAGTACAGTATTCCCTAGAAGGGGCATTATTCAGTACAGTATAGTCTAGAAGGGACAGTATTCAGTACAGTATAGTCTAGAAGGGACAGTATTCAGTACAGTATAGTCTAGAAGGGGCATTATTCAGTACAGTATAGTCTAGAAGGGACAGTATTCAGTACAGTATAGTCTAGAAGGGACAGTATTCAGTACAGTATAGTCTAGAAGGGACAGTATTCAGTACAGTATAGTCTAGAAGGGACAGTATTCAGTACAGTATTCCCTAGAAGGGGCATTATTCAGTACAGTATAGTCTAGAAAGGACAGTATTCAGTACAGTATAGTCTAGAAGGGACAGTATTCAGTACAGTATAGTCTAGAAGGGACAGTATTCAGTACAGTATAGTCTAGAAGGGACAGTATTCAGTACAGTATTCCCTAGAAGGGGCATTATTCAGTACAGTATAGTCTAGAAGGGACAGTATTCAGTACAGTATAGTCTAGAAGGGACAGTATTCAGTACAGTATAGTCTAGAAGGGACAGTATTCAGTACAGTATTCCCTAGAAGGGGCATTATTCAGTACAGTATAGTCTAGAAGGGACAATATTCAGTACAGTATAGTCTAGAAGGGACAGTATTCAGTACAGTATTCCCTAGAAGGGGCATTATTCAGTACAGTATAGTCTAGAAGGGACAGTATTCAGTACAGTATAGTCTAGAAGGGACAGTATTCAGTACAGTATTCCCTAGAAGGGGCATTATTCAGTACAGTATAGTCTAGAAGGGACAGTATTCAGTACAGTATTCCCTAGAAGGGGCATTATTCAGTACAGTATTCCCTAGAAGGGGCATTATTCAGTACAGTATAGTCTAGAAGGGACAGTATTCAGTACAGTATAGTCTAGAAGGGACATTATTCAGTACAGTATAGTCTAGAAGGGACAGTATTCAGTACAGTATTCCCTAGAAGGGGCATTATTCAGTACAGTATTCCCTAGAAGGGGCATTATTCAGTACAGTATAGTCTAAAAGGGACAGTATTCAGTACAGTATAGTCTAGAAGGGACAGTATTCAGTACAGTATTCCCTAGAAGGGGCATTATTCAGTACAGTATTCCCTAGAAGGGGCATTATTCAGTACAGTATAGTCTAGAAGGGACAGTATTCAGTACAGTATAGTCTAGAAGGGACAGTATTCAGTACAGTATAGTCTAGAAGGGACAGTATTCAGTACAGTATTCCCTAGAAGGGGCATTATTCAGTACAGTATAGTCTAGAAGGGACAGTATTCAGTACAGTATAGTCTAGAAGGGACAGTATTCAGTACAGTATTCCCTAGAAGGGGCATTATTCAGTACAGTATAGTCTAGAAGGGACAGTATTCAGTACAGTATAGTCTAGAAGGGACAGTATTCAGTACAGTATAGTCTAGAAGGGACAGTATTCAGTACAGTATAGTCTAGAAGGGACAGTATTCAGTACAGTATAGTCTAGAAGGGACAGTATTCAGTACAGTATTCCCTAGAAGGGGCATTATTCAGTACAGTATAGTCTAGAAGGGACAGTATTCAGTACAGTATAGTCTAGAAGGGACAGTATTCAGTACAGTATAGTCTAGAAGGGACAGTATTCAGTACAGTATTCCCTAGAAGGGGCATTATTCAGTACAGTATAGTCTAGAAGGGACAGTATTCAGTACAGTATAGTCTAGAAGGGACAGTATTCAGTACAGTATTCCCTAGAAGGGGCATTATTCAGTACAGTATAGTCTAGAAGGGACAGTATTCAGTACAGTATAGTCTAGAAGGGACAGTATTCAGTACAGTATTCCCTAGAAGGGGCATTATTCAGTACAGTATAGTCTAGAAGGGACAGTATTCAGTACAGTATAGTCTAGAAGGGACAGTATTCAGTACAGTATAGTCTAGAAGGGGCATTATTCAGTACAGTATAGTCTAGAAGGGACAGTATTCAGTACAGTATAGTCTAGAAGGGACAGTATTCAGTACAGTATAGTCTAGAAGGGACAGTATTCAGTACAGTATAGTCTAGAAGGGACAGTATTCAGTACAGTATTCCCTAGAAGGGGCATTATTCAGTACAGTATAGTCTAGAAGGGACAGTATTCAGTACAGTATAGTCTAGAAGGGACAGTATTCAGTACAGTATAGTCTAGAAGGGACAGTATTCAGTACAGTATTCCCTAGAAGGGGCATTATTCAGTACAGTATAGTCTAGAAGGGACAGTATTCAGTACAGTATAGTCTAGAAGGGACAGTATTCAGTACAGTATAGTCTAGAAGGGACAGTATTCAGTACAGTATTCCCTAGAAGGGGCATTATTCAGTACAGTATAGTCTAGAAGGGACAGTATTCAGTACAGTATAGTCTAGAAGGGACAGTATTCAGTACAGTATTCCCTAGAAGGGGCATTATTCAGTACAGTATAGTCTAGAAGGGACAGTATTCAGTACAGTATAGTCTAGAAGGGACAGTATTCAGTACAGTATAGTCTAGAAGGGACAGTATTCAGTACAGTATAGTCTAGAAGGGACAGTATTCAGTACAGTATAGTCTAGAAGGGACAGTATTCAGTACAGTATAGTCTAGAAGGGACAGTATTCAGTACAGTATTCCCTAGAAGGGGCATTATTCAGTACAGTATTCCCTAGAAGGGGCATTATTCAGTACAGTATAGTCTAGAAGGGACAGTATTCAGTACAGTATAGTCTAGAAGGGACATTATTCAGTACAGTATAGTCTAGAAGGGACAGTATTCAGTACAGTATTCCCTAGAAGGGCATTATTCAGTACAGTATTCCCTAGAAGGGGCATTATTCAGTACAGTATAGTCTAAAAGGGACAGTATTCAGTACAGTATAGTCTAGAAGGGACAGTATTCAGTACAGTATTCCCTAGAAGGGGCATTATTCAGTACAGTATTCCCTAGAAGGGGCATTATTCAGTACAGTATAGTCTAGAAGGGACAGTATTCAGTACAGTATAGTCTAGAAGGGACAGTATTCAGTACAGTATAGTCTAGAAGGGACAGTATTCAGTACAGTATTCCCTAGAAGGGCATTATTCAGTACAGTATAGTCTAGAAGGGACAGTATTCAGTACAGTATAGTCTAGAAGGGACAGTATTCAGTACAGTATTCCCTAGAAGGGGCATTATTCAGTACAGTATAGTCTAGAAGGGACATTATTCAGTACAGTATTCCCTAGAAGGGACAGTATTCAGTACAGTATAGTCTAGAAGGGACAGTATTCAGTACAGTATTCCCTAGAAGGGGCATTATTCAGTACAGTATAGTCTAGAAGGGACAGTATTCAGTACAGTATAGTCTAGAAGGGACAGTATTCAGTACAGTATAGTCTAGAAGGGACAGTATTCAGTACAGTATTCCCTAGAAGGGGCATTATTCAGTACAGTATAGTCTAGAAGGGACAGTATTCAGTACAGTATAGTCTAGAAGGGACAGTATTCAGTACAGTATAGTCTAGAAGGGACAGTATTCAGTACAGTATTCCCTAGAAGGGGCATTATTCAGTACAGTATAGTCTAGAAGGGACAGTATTCAGTACAGTATAGTCTAGAAGGGACAGTATTCAGTACAGTATAGTCTAGAAGGGACAGTATTCAGTACAGTATTCCCTAGAAGGGGCATTATTCAGTACAGTATAGTCTAGAAGGGACAGTATTCAGTACAGTATAGTCTAGAAGGGACAGTATTCAGTACAGTATTCCCTAGAAGGGGCATTATTCAGTACAGTATAGTCTAGAAGGGACAGTATTCAGTACAGTATAGTCTAGAAGGGACAGTATTCAGTACAGTATAGTCTAGAAGGGACAGTATTCAGTACAGTATAGTCTAGAAGGGACAGTATTCAGTACAGTATAGTCTAGAAGGGACAGTATTCAGTACAGTATAGTCTAGAAGGGACAGTATTCAGTACAGTATTCCCTAGAAGGGGCATTATTCAGTACAGTATTCCCTAGAAGGGGCATTATTCAGTACAGTATAGTCTAGAAGGGACAGTATTCAGTACAGTATAGTCTAGAAGGGACATTATTCAGTACAGTATAGTCTAGAAGGGACAGTATTCAGTACAGTATTCCCTAGAAGGGGCATTATTCAGTACAGTATTCCCTAGAAGGGGCATTATTCAGTACAGTATAGTCTAAAAGGGACAGTATTCAGTACAGTATAGTCTAGAAGGGACAGTATTCAGTACAGTATTCCCTAGAAGGGGCATTATTCAGTACAGTATTCCCTAGAAGGGCATTATTCAGTACAGTATAGTCTAGAAGGGACAGTATTCAGTACAGTATAGTCTAGAAGGGACAGTATTCAGTACAGTATAGTCTAGAAGGGACAGTATTCAGTACAGTATTCCCTAGAAGGGGCATTATTCAGTACAGTATAGTCTAGAAGGGACAGTATTCAGTACAGGATAGTCTAGAAGGGACAGTATTCAGTACAGTATTCCCTAGAAGGGGCATTATTCAGTACAGTATAGTCTAGAAGGGACATTATTCAGTACAGTATTCCCTAGAAGGGACAGTATTCAGTACAGTATAGTCTAGAAGGGACAGTATTCAGTACAGTATTCCCTAGAAGGGGCATTATTCAGTACAGTATAGTCTAGAAGGGACAGTATTCAGTACAGTATAGTCTAGAAGGGACAGTATTCAGTACAGTATAGTCTAGAAGGGGCATTATTCAGTACAGTATAGTCTAGAAGGGACAGTATTCAGTACAGTATAGTCTAGAAGGGACAGTATTCAGTACAGTATAGTCTAGAAGGGACAGTATTCAGTACAGTATAGTCTAGAAGGGACAGTATTCAGTACAGTATTCCCTAGAAGGGGCATTATTCAGTACAGTATAGTCTAGAAGGGACAGTATTCAGTACAGTATAGTCTAGAAGGGACAGTATTCAGTACAGTATAGTCTAGAAGGGACAGTATTCAGTACAGTATTCCCTAGAAGGGGCATTATTCAGTACAGTATAGTCTAGAAGGGACAGTATTCAGTACAGTATAGTCTAGAAGGGACAGTATTCAGTACAGTATAGTCTAGAAGGGACAGTATTCAGTACAGTATTCCCTAGAAGGGGCATTATTCAGTACAGTATAGTCTAGAAGGGACAGTATTCAGTACAGTATTCCCTAGAAGGGGCATTATTCAGTACAGTATAGTCTAGAAGGGACAGTATTCAGTACAGTATAGTCTAGAAGGGACAGTATTCAGTACAGTATAGTCTAGAAGGGACAGTATTCAGTACAGTATAGTCTAGAAGGGACAGTATTCAGTACAGTATAGTCTAGAAGGGACAGTATTCAGTACAGTATAGTCTAGAAGGGACAGTATTCAGTACAGTATTCCCTAGAAGGGGCATTATTCAGTACAGTATTCCCTAGAAGGGGCATTATTCAGTACAGTATAGTCTAGAAGGGACAGTATTCAGTACAGTATAGTCTAGAAGGGACATTATTCAGTACAGTATAGTCTAGAAGGGACAGTATTCAGTACAGTATTCCCTAGAAGGGGCATTATTCAGTACAGTATTCCCTAGAAGGGCATTATTCAGTACAGTATAGTCTAAAAGGGACAGTATTCAGTACA
This sequence comes from Oncorhynchus keta, assembly GCF_023373465.1. Classification (NCBI taxonomy): domain Eukaryota; kingdom Metazoa; phylum Chordata; class Actinopteri; order Salmoniformes; family Salmonidae; genus Oncorhynchus; species Oncorhynchus keta. The sequence goes on from NW_026279655.1 coordinate 300,824, forward strand.
GTATAGTCTAGAAGGGACAGTATTCAGTACAGTATTCCCTAGAAGGGCATTATTCAGTACAGTATTCCCTAGAAGGGGCATTATTCAGTACAGTATAGTCTAGAAGGGACAGTATTCAGTACAGTATAGTCTAGAAGGGACAGTATTCAGTACAGTATAGTCTAGAAGGGACAGTATTCAGTACAGTATTCCCTAGAAGGGGCATTATTCAGTACAGTATAGTCTAGAAGGGACAGTATTCAGTACAGTATAGTCTAGAAGGGACAGTATTCAGTACAGTATTCCCTAGAAGGGGCATTATTCAGTACAGTATAGTCTAGAAGGGACAGTATTCAGTACAGTATAGTCTAGAAGGGACAGTATTCAGTACAGTATTCCCTAGAAGGGGCATTATTCAGTACAGTATAGTCTAGAAGGGACAGTATTCAGTACAGTATAGTCTAGAAGGGACAGTATTCAGTACAGTATAGTCTAGAAGGGGCATTATTCAGTACAGTATAGTCTAGAAGGGACAGTATTCAGTACAGTATAGTCTAGAAGGGACAGTATTCAGTACAGTATAGTCTAGAAGGGACAGTATTCAGTACAGTATAGTCTAGAAGGGACAGTATTCAGTACAGTATTCCCTAGAAGGGCATTATTCAGTACAGTATAGTCTAGAAAGGACAGTATTCAGTACAGTATAGTCTAGAAGGGACAGTATTCAGTACAGTATAGTCTAGAAGGGACAGTATTCAGTACAGTATAGTCTAGAAGGGACAGTATTCAGTACAGTATTCCCTAGAAGGGCATTATTCAGTACAGTATAGTCTAGAAGGGACAGTATTCAGTACAGTATAGTCTAGAAGGGACAGTATTCAGTACAGTATAGTCTAGAAGGGACAGTATTCAGTACAGTATTCCCTAGAAGGGGCATTATTCAGTACAGTATAGTCTAGAAGGGACAATATTCAGTACAGTATAGTCTAGAAGGGACAGTATTCAGTACAGTATTCCCTAGAAGGGGCATTATTCAGTACAGTATAGTCTAGAAGGGACAGTATTCAGTACAGTATAGTCTAGAAGGGACAGTATTCAGTACAGTATTCCCTAGAAGGGCATTATTCAGTACAGTATAGTCTAGAAGGGACAGTATTCAGTACAGTATTCCCTAGAAGGGGCATTATTCAGTACAGTATTCCCTAGAAGGGGCATTATTCAGTACAGTATAGTCTAGAAGGGACAGTATTCAGTACAGTATAGTCTAGAAGGGACATTATTCAGTACAGTATAGTCTAGAAGGGACAGTATTCAGTACAGTATTCCCTAGAAGGGGCATTATTCAGTACAGTATTCCCTAGAAGGGGCATTATTCAGTACAGTATAGTCTAAAAGGGACAGTATTCAGTACAGTATAGTCTAGAAGGGACAGTATTCAGTACAGTATTCCCTAGAAGGGGCATTATTCAGTACAGTATTCCCTAGAAGGGGCATTATTCAGTACAGTATAGTCTAGAAGGGACAGTATTCAGTACAGTATAGTCTAGAAGGGACAGTATTCAGTACAGTATTCCCTAGAAGGGGCATTATTCAGTACAGTATAGTCTAGAAGGGACAGTATTCAGTACAGTATAGTCTAGAAGGGACAGTATTCAGTACAGTATTCCCTAGAAGGGGCATTATTCAGTACAGTATAGTCTAGAAGGGACAGTATTCAGTACAGTATAGTCTAGAAGGGACAGTATTCAGTACAGTATTCCCTAGAAGGGCATTATTCAGTACAGTATAGTCTAGAAGGGACAGTATTCAGTACAGTATAGTCTAGAAGGGACAGTATTCAGTACAGTATAGTCTAGAAGGGGCATTATTCAGTACAGTATAGTCTAGAAGGGACAGTATTCAGTACAGTATAGTCTAGAAGGGACAGTATTCAGTACAGTATAGTCTAGAAGGGACAGTATTCAGTACAGTATAGTCTAGAAGGGACAGTATTCAGTACAGTATTCCCTAGAAGGGGCATTATTCAGTACAGTATAGTCTAGAAAGGACAGTATTCAGTACAGTATAGTCTAGAAGGGACAGTATTCAGTACAGTATAGTCTAGAAGGGACAGTATTCAGTACAGTATAGTCTAGAAGGGACAGTATTCAGTACAGTATTCCCTAGAAGGGGCATTATTCAGTACAGTATAGTCTAGAAGGGACAGTATTCAGTACAGTATAGTCTAGAAGGGACAGTATTCAGTACAGTATAGTCTAGAAGGGACAGTATTCAGTACAGTATTCCCTAGAAGGGGCATTATTCAGTACAGTATAGTCTAGAAGGGACAATATTCAGTACAGTATAGTCTAGAAGGGACAGTATTCAGTACAGTATTCCCTAGAAGGGGCATTATTCAGTACAGTATAGTCTAGAAGGGACAGTATTCAGTACAGTATAGTCTAGAAGGGACAGTATTCAGTACAGTATTCCCTAGAAGGGGCATTATTCAGTACAGTATAGTCTAGAAGGGACAGTATTCAGTACAGTATAGTCTAGAAGGGACAGTATTCAGTACAGTATAGTCTAGAAGGGACAGTATTCAGTACAGTATAGTCTAGAAGGGACAGTATTCAGTACAGTATAGTCTAGAAGGGACAGTATTCAGTACAGTATTCCCTAGAAGGGGCATTATTCAGTACAGTATAGTCTAGAAGGGACAGTATTCAGTACAGTATAGTCTAGAAGGGACATTATTCAGTACAGTATAGTCTAGAAGGGACAGTATTCAGTACAGTATTCCCTAGAAGGGGCATTATTCAGTACAGTATTCCCTAGAAGGGGCATTATTCAGTACAGTATAGTCTAGAAGGGACAGTATTCAGTACAGTATAGTCTAGAAGGGACAGTATTCAGTACAGTATAGTCTAGAAGGGACAGGTTTCAGTACAGTATAGTCTAGAAGGGACAGTATTCAGTACAGTATAGTCTAGAAGGGACAGTATTCAGTACAGTATAGTCTAGAAGGGACAGTATTCAGTACAGTATAGTCTAGAAGGGACAGTATTCAGTACAGTATAGTCTAGAAGGGACAGTATTCAGTACAGTATAGTCTAGAAGGGACAGTATTCAGTACAGTATTCCCTAGAAGGGGCATTATTCAGTACAGTATAGTCTAGAAGGGACAGTATTCAGTACAGTATAGTCTAGAAGGGACATTATTCAGTACAGTATAGTCTAGAAGGGACAGTATTCAGTACAGTATTCCCTAGAAGGGGCATTATTCAGTACAGTATTCCCTAGAAGGGGCATTATTCAGTACAGTATAGTCTAGAAGGGACAGTATTCAGTACAGTATAGTCTAGAAGTGACAGTATTCAGTACAGTATAGTCTAGAAGGGACAGGTTTCAGTACAGTATAGTCTAGAAGGGACAGTATTCAGTACAGTATAGTCTAGAAGGGACAGTATTCAGTACAGTATAGTCTAGAAGGGACAGTATTCAGTACAGGATAGTCTAGAAGGGACAGTATTCAGTACAGTATAGTCTAGAAGGGACAGTATTCAGTACAGTATAGTCTAGAAGGGACAGTATTCAGTACAGTATAGTCTAGAAGGGACAGTATTCAGTACAGTATAGTCTAGAAGGGACAGTATTCAGTACAGTATTCCCTAGAAGGGCATTATTCAGTACAGTATAGTCTAGAAGGGACATTATTCAGTACAGTATTCCCTAGAAGGGACAGTATTCAGTACAGTATAGTCTAGAAGGGACAGTATTCAGTATAGTCTAGAAGGGGCATTATTCAGTACAGTATAGTCTAGAAGGGGCATTATTCAGTACAGTATAGTCTAGAAGGGACAGTATTCAGTACAGTATAGTCTAGAAGGGACAGTATTCAGTACAGTATAGTCTAGAAGGGACAGTATTCAGTACAGTATAGTCTAGAAGGGACAGTATTCAGTACAGTATAGTCTAGAAGGGACAGTATTCAGTACAGTATAGTCTAGAAGGGACAGTATTCAGTACAGTATAGTCTAGAAGGGACAGTATTCAGTACAGTATAGTCTAGAAGGGACAGTATTCAGTACAGTATAGTCTAGAAGGGACAGTATTCAGTACAGTATTCCCTAGAAGGGACAGTATTCAGTACAGTATAGTCTAGAAGGGACAGTATTCAGTACACTATAGTCTAGAAGGGACAGTATTCAGTACAGTATAGTCTAGAAGGGACAGTATTCAGTACAGTATAGTCTAGAAGGGACAGTATTCAGTACAGTATAGTCTAGAAGGGACAGTATTCAGTACAGTATAGTCTAGAAGGGACAGTATTCAGTACAGTATTCCCTAGAAGGGACAATATTCAGTACAGTATAGTCTAGAAGGGACAGTATTCAGTACAGTATTCCCTAGAAGGGGCATTATTCAGTACAGTATAGTCTAGAAGGGACAGTATTCAGTACAGTATAGTCTAGAAGGGACAGTATTCAGTACAGTATTCCCTAGAAGGGGCATTATTCAGTACAGTATAGTCTAGAAGGGACAGTATTCAGTACAGTATAGTCTAGAAGGGACAGTATTCAGTACAGTATAGTCTAGAAGGGACAGTATTCAGTACAGTATAGTCTAGAAGGGACAGTATTCAGTACAGTATAGTCTAGAAGGGACAGTATTCAGTACAGTATTCCCTAGAAGGGGCATTATTCAGTACAGTATAGTCTAGAAGGGACAGTATTCAGTACAGTATAGTCTAGAAGGGACATTATTCAGTACAGTATAGTCTAGAAGGGACAGTATTCAGTACAGTATTCCCTAGAAGGGGCATTATTCAGTACAGTATTCCCTAGAAGGGGCATTATTCAGTACAGTATAGTCTAGAAGGGACAGTATTCAGTACAGTATAGTCTAGAAGGGACAGTATTCAGTACAGTATAGTCTAGAAGGGACAGGTTTCAGTACAGTATAGTCTAGAAGGGACAGTATTCAGTACAGTATAGTCTAGAAGGGACAGTATTCAGTACAGTATAGTCTAGAAGGGACAGTATTCAGTACAGTATAGTCTAGAAGGGACAGTATTCAGTACAGTATAGTCTAGAAGGGACAGTATTCAGTACAGTATAGTCTAGAAGGGACAGTATTCAGTACAGTATTCCCTAGAAGGGGCATTATTCAGTACAGTATAGTCTAGAAGGGACAGTATTCAGTACAGTATAGTCTAGAAGGGACATTATTCAGTACAGTATAGTCTAGAAGGGACAGTATTCAGTACAGTATTCCCTAGAAGGGGCATTATTCAGTACAGTATTCCCTAGAAGGGCATTATTCAGTACAGTATAGTCTAGAAGGGACAGTATTCAGTACAGTATAGTCTAGAAGTGACAGTATTCAGTACAGTATAGTCTAGAAGGGACAGGTTTCAGTACAGTATAGTCTAGAAGGGACAGTATTCAGTACAGTATAGTCTAGAAGGGACAGTATTCAGTACAGTATAGTCTAGAAGGGACAGTATTCAGTACAGGATAGTCTAGAAGGGACAGTATTCAGTACAGTATAGTCTAGAAGGGACAGTATTCAGTACAGTATAGTCTAGAAGGGACAGTATTCAGTACAGTATAGTCTAGAAGGGACAGTATTCAGTACAGTATAGTCTAGAAGGGACAGTATTCAGTACAGTATTCCCTAGAAGGGGCATTATTCAGTACAGTATAGTCTAGAAGGGACATTATTCAGTACAGTATTCCCTAGAAGGGACAGTATTCAGTACAGTATAGTCTAGAAGGGACAGTATTCAGTATAGTCTAGAAGGGGCAGTATTCAGTACAGTATAGTCTAGAAGGGCATTATTCAGTACAGTATAGTCTAGAAGGGACAGTATTCAGTACAGTATAGTCTAGAAGGGACAGTATTCAGTACAGTATAGTCTAGAAGGGACAGTATTCAGTACAGTATAGTCTAGAAGGGACAGTATTCAGTACAGTATAGTCTAGAAGGGACAGTATTCAGTACAGTATAGTCTAGAAGGGACAGTATTCAGTACAGTATAGTCTAGAAGGGACAGTATTCAGTACAGTATAGTCTAGAAGGGACAGTATTCAGTACAGTATAGTCTAGAAGGGACAGTATTCAGTACAGTATTCCCTAGAAGGGACAGTATTCAGTACAGTATAGTCTAGAAGGGACAGTATTCAGTACAGTATAGTCTAGAAGGGACAGTATTCAGTACAGTATAGTCTAGAAGGGACAGTATTCAGTACAGTATAGTCTAGAAGGGACAGTATTCAGTACAGTATAGTCTAGAAGGGACAGTATTCAGTACAGTATAGTCTAGAAGGGACAGTATTCAGTACAGTATAGTCTAGAAGGGACAGTATTCAGTACAGTATAGTCTAGAAGGGACAGTATTCAGTACAGTATAGTCTAGAAGGGACAGTATTCAGTACAGTATAGTCTAGAAGGGACAGTATTCAGTACAGTATTCCCTAGAAGGGACAGTATTCAGTACAGTATAGTCTAGAAGGGACAGTATTCAGTACAGTATAGTCTAGAAGGGACAGTATTCAGTACAGTATAGTCTAGAAGGGACAGTATTCAGTACACTGTAGTGTACTTTCTGAAGGCACTGTACATCATATGAAGAAACAGGTTTCAGTACAGTAAGCATCCCTGTTGAATAATCAGTCCCTTTTGAGGAACTCTTCAGAACAGGAAGGTGTTGTGTTGTGTTGTTGTGAAGCAGTAATTGAACAGGTTCTTGTGCTATGTGTATGCACTGCAGGTTGATGATGATCGATTGTCATGACATCCGCACCTGTCACTCTGAGGTATTGCTCAGCAAAGCCGGACTGAAATACTCGCTGAACCTCCAATCATTCCCCCTGCCTCCTTCTGATTGCTAACAGGAGACAGAGAGAAGAAACAGTCCAACATGGTGTTGCTAGGAGACGTGTTCTGCGTCTCAAACGGCACCCTATTCGCTCGGGCCCTGGTCAAGCCTAATGGACTGCACAGGTAATAGGGTACCATTTGGGATGCGGATTATGAGAGTGTGTCTGCATTGAGCACTAGTTTGTATTAAGCAGGTAGGTGTGGTGAACGAGACATAGATGTGTAAAATATCTCCTTTCAGTTCTAGTCGTGATTCTGTGGGTGTGTCAGCGGTTTGAGGGGCTTATCGACTGCCTGTCTTTGTCAAATGTCTAAATCCCATTACGGCAGAGTCGATCATGTTACACTGTAAATACTACATGCACAGGGAGTGTCCATGTGCATTACAACATGCTCTTTCATACAACCCACTACTCAGTACAACCCACTACTCAGTACACCCCACTACTCAGTACAACCCACTACTCAGTACAACCCACTACTCAGTACAACCCACTACTCAATACAACCCACTACTCAATACAACCCACTACTCAATACAACCCACTACTCAATACAACCCACTACTCAGTACGACCCACTACTCAATAAGACCCACTACTCAATACGACCCACTACTCAATACGACCCACTACTCAATACAACCCACTACTCAATACAACCCACTACTCAGTACAACCCACTACTCAGTACAACCCACTACTCAGTACAACCCACTACTCAATACAACCCACTACTCAATACAACCCACTACTCAATACAACCCACTACTCAATACAACCCACTACTCAGTACGACCCACTACTCAATAAGACCCACTACTCAATACGACCCACAACTCAATACGACCCACAACTCAATACGACCCACTACTCAATACAACCCACTACTCAATACGACCCACTACTCAATACGACCCACTACTCAATACGACCCACTACTCAATAAGACCCACTACTCAATACGACCCTCTACTCAATACACCGCACTACTCAATACACCCCACTACTCAATACGACCCACTACTCAATACAACCCACTACTCAATACAACCCACTACTCAATACGACCCACTACTCAATACACCCCACTACTCAATACGACCCACTACTCAATACGACCCACTACTCAATACGACCCACTACTCAATACACCCCACTACTCAATACGACCCACTACTCAATAAGACCCACTACTCAATACGACCCACTACTCAATACGACCCACTACTCAATACAACCCACTACTCAATACAACCCACTACGCAATACAACCCACTACTCAGTACGACCCACTACTCAATAAGACCCACTACTCAATACAACCCACTACTCAATACACCCCACTACTCAATACAACCCACTACTCAATACGACCCACTACTCAATAAGACCCACTACTCAATACGACCCACTACTCAATACGACCCACTACTCAATAAGACCCACTACTCAATACGACCCACTACTCAATACGACCCACTACTCAATACGACCCACTACTCAATACGACCCACTACTCAATACGACCCACTACTCTATACACCCCACTACTCAATACACCCCACTACTCAATACAACCCACTACTCAATAAGACCCACTACTCAATACGACCCACTACTCAATACGACCCACTACTCAATACGACCCACTACTCAATACGACCCACTACTCAATACGACCCACTACTCAATACGACCCACTACTCAATACGACCCACTACTCTATACACCCCACTACTCAATACACCCCACTACTCAATACGACCCACTACTCAATAAGACCCACTACTCAATACGACCCACTACTCAATACGACCCACTACTCAATACAACCCACTACTCAATACACCCCACTACTCAGTACAGCCCACTACTCAGTACGACCCACTACTCAGTACAACCCACTACTCAGTACATCCCACTACTCAGTACAGCCCACTACTCAGTACAACCCACTACTCAGTACAACCCACTACTCAGGACAACCCACTACTCAGTACAGCCCACTACTCAGTACAGCCCACTACTCAGTACGACCCACTACTCAGTACAACCCACTACTCAGTACAACCCACTACTCAGTACAGCCCACTCTCCATTGATTTGTCCCCTAGCAGCATGCATTGTAGTGGTGGGTCACTGCTTCGTATCCACGGGCGGCAAGGTGGATTAATCTGCCTTACTTCCCTTGAGCAAGGCAGTCAACCCCCAATAACAACTGTTCCCCGGGCACTGATGATGTGGATTAAGCCCCCCGCACCTCTCTGATTCAGACGGGTTGGGTTAAATGCGGGAAATAGATTTGGGTTGAACTTACTAGGTTTTTACTTTTTCCCTTTTTATATAAATACTTTGGCTTCTGAACTACACTAGGAGTGTAGAGTGTCAACCGGTGGTGGTGAAAAGGGAAACTCCAACACCGATAGAAACCAACTGTATTGTTTGATTAGACAGATTCTGTTTTTAATAGTGTAAGTGTGGCTTTAGACAACTGTCCAAATTCTAGGATAACCTCTGTCTGCTTTCTGTCTCACCTGTCCAAATGCTAGGAAAACGTCTGTCTGCTTCCATCCTGTCCTACCGGTCCCCACTCCAACATAGTCTTAGTCCGCTTACTTAGCGTCCTTTGAGTGACGACCCTCACCGCCGACCTTGGCCTAGTAACCCTAACAAAGGTCCCACCTGGACTGAGGGGTGCCTCATTACTGAGGAAGCTCAGGCCTGAGGGGTAGCTCAGGACTGAGAGGTAGCTCAGGTCTGAGAGGAAGCTCAGGACTGAGAGGAAACTCAGGACTGAGAGGAAACTCAGGACTGAGAGGAAGCTCAGGCAGGTTGACGGCTCTGGAAGATCCTGGCTGACTGGCGGCTCTGGAAGATCCTGGCTGACTGGCGGCTCTGGAAGATCCTGGCTGACTGGCAGCTCTGGAGGATCCTGGCTGATGGGAGACTCTGGCGGCTCCATGCTGACGGGAGACTCTAGCGGCTCTGGACAGATGGGAGACTCTAGCAGCTCTGGACAGACGGGAGACTCTAGCGGCTCTGGACAGACGGGAGACTCTAGCGGCTCTGGACAGACGGGAGACTCTAGCGGCTCTGGACAGACGGGAGACTCTAGCGGCTCTGGACAGACGGGAGACTCTAGCGGTTCTGGACAGATGGGAGACTCTAGCAGCTCTGGACAGACGGGGCGCACTGTAGGCCTGGTGCGTGGTGCCGGTGCTGGTGGTACTGGGCCGAAGACACGCACCTCAGGGCGAATGCAGGGAGGAGGAACAGGGAGTACTGGGCTCTGGACATGCACAGGAAGCCTGGTGCGGGGAACTGCCACCGGAGGGCTGGTGTGTGGAGGTGGCACTGGATGGACCGGACCGTGAAGGTGTACTGGATATCTTGAGAGCAGGGCTGGCACCAACCGCCCTGGCTGGATCTTTACCCTAGCCCGGCAGATGTGGGAAGCTGGGATGTAGCGTACCGGGCTAAGCACGCGTACTGGGGACACCATGCGTTCCACCGCATAACACGTTGCCTGACCAGTACCACGCCCACCACGGTTAGCACTGCTAGGAGCACTGTAGCGCTGAGCTGGCACAGGACGTGCAAGGCTAGGCAGGTGCACAGGAGGCCTGGTGCATGAGGCTGGAACCATCTTCACCAGACGACTAGCACGCACCTCAGGACGAGTATGGAGAGCTGACCCAGGTGCCATCAAATCCCCGGCACGCTCCGTCGGGCGAATGCCGTGCCTCATGCACCAACACAGCAACTCCCTCATAACTCTCTCCTCCAATTTCCCCATGAACTCCTTCACGGTCTCTGCTTCGCTCACCTCCACACCGGCTCTGGTTCTGGTTTCCTCCTTGGCTCCTTACGATAAACAGGGGGAGTTGGCTCAGGTCTGACTCCTGACTCTGCCACACTCTTCCCCCCAATACATTGTTGGGGCTGACTCTCAGGCTTCCATCCGCGCCGCCGTGCTGCCTCCATCTATGCCTTTGGGCGGCGATATTCCCCTGGCTGTGCCCAGGGTCCTTTCCCATCTAGGATCTCCTCCCACGTCCAGGAGTCTCGATTCTTCGGCCGCTGTTGCTGCTGCCCGTTACCACGCTGCTTGGTCCTTGGTTGGTGGGTGATTCTGTAACGCCTTTCTTCCTGGAAAGGAGAGGAGGACCAAAATGCAGCGTGGTTATGGTTGAACATCTTTAATAAAGATGATAACGTGAACAAAATACATAAACAAAGTAAAATGTGGAAAAACGGAAACAGTCCTAACTGGTGCAAAACACAGAGACAGGAAACAATCACCCACGAAATACCCAAAGAATATGGCTGCCTAAATATGGTTCCCAATCAGAGACAATGATAAACACCTGCCTCTGATTGAGAACCACTCTAGGCAACCATAGACTTACCTAGAATACTACACTATATAACACACTCTGTCTCTGCCTCCCTGTCTCTGTCTCTGCCTCTATCTTATTCTCAACCTCCCTGTCTCTGTCTCTGCCTCTATCTTATTCTCAACCTCCCTGTCTCTGCCTCTATCTTATTCTCAACCTCCCTGTCTCTGTCTCTGCCTCTATCTTATTCTCAACCTCCCTGTCTCTGTCTCTGTCTCTATCTTATTCTCAACCTCCCTGTCTCTGTCTTTGCCTCTATCTTATTCTCAACCTCCCTGCTTTCCCCTCTTCTCTCATTTTATTTCCTCTCTCCTCTCCTCTCCTTGTCTTTCCTCTCTCCTCTCCTCTCATTTAGTTTCCTCTCTCCTCTCCTTTTCTTTCCCCTCTCCTCTCATTTTGTTTCCTCTCTCCTCTATTCTCCTCTCATTTTCTTTCTCCTCTCCTCTCATGTTGTTTCCTCTCTCCTCTCCTTTTCTTTCCCCTCTCCTCTCATTTTGTTTCCTCTCTCCTCTATTCTCCTCTCCTTTTCTTTCTCCTCTCCTCTCATTTTCTTTCTCCTCTCCTCTCCCCTCCCTTTCTTTCCCCTCTCCTCTCCTCTCTTTTTCCTTCCTCTCTCCTCTCCTCTCCTTTTCTCTCCTCCTCTCTCCTCTCATTTTGTTTCCTCTCCTCTCATTTAGTTCTCTCCCGCCAGAGCCGCCACCGTAGTCAGACGTCCACCCAGACCCACCCCTATGGGTTTAGGTGTGCGGTCGGGAGTCCGCACCTTTGGCGGGGGGGGGGGTACTGTCACCCTGGCCTTAGTATTCTGTGTTTTCTTTACTGTTGTGGTTAGGCCAGGTTGTGACAAGGGTGATTATGTGTTTGTCTTCTCTAGGAGTTTTGTAGATTGATGGGGTTGTGTTCAGTGTAGAAACTAAATGAGAGGGGGGGAAGCAAAGGAGAGGAGAGGAGAGAGGAAACTAAATGAGAGGAAACAAAAAGAGAGGAAACAAAAAGAGAGGAAACAAAAAGAGAGGAAACAAAAAGAGAGGAAACAAAAAGAGAGAGGAAAGAAAAGGAGAGTAGAGTAGAGGAGGGGAGAGGAGAGGGGAAGTGAAGAGAAGAGGAGAGGAGAAGTGAGGAGAGGAGAAAGAAAAGGTGAGGAGAGGAGAAAGAAAAGGTGAGGAGAGGAGAGGAGAGGAGAGGAGAGGAGAAAAAGTGAGGAGGGGAGAGGAGAGGAGAGGAGAGGAGAGGAGAGGAGGAAAGAAGAGAAGAGAAGAGGAGAGGAGGGGGGTAAGGACTGGAGAGGAGAAAAGAGGAGAAGAGAAGAGAAGAGAAGAGAAGAGAAGAAAAGAGAAGAGAAGAAACCAAATGAGAGGAGAGGGGAAAGAAAAGGAGAGGAGAGGAGAGGGGAGGAAACAAAATGAGAGGAGAGGGGAAAGAAAAGGAGAGGAGAGGAGAGAGGAAACAAAATGAGAGTAGAGGGGAAAGAAAAAGGAGAGGAGAGGAGAGAGGAGAGGAGACAAAATGAGAGGTGAGGGGAAAGCAAAGGAGAGGAGAAGAGAAGAGAAGAGAAGAGAAGAGAAGAGAGGAGAGGAGAAGAGAGGAGAGGAGGGGGGCAGAGGAGAGGGGAAGAGAAGAGAAGAGAAAAGAGGAGAGGAGAGGAGAGGAGAGGAGAGGAGAGGAGAGGAGGGGGGCAGAGGAGAGGAGAGGGGAAGAGAAGAGAAGAGAAGAGAGGAGAGGAGAGGAGAGGAGAGGAGAGGAGAGGAGAGGGAGGGGGCAGAGGAGAGGAGAGGGGAAGAGAAGAGAAGCGAAGAGAAGAGAGGAGAGAGTAGAGGACAGGAGAGGAGGGGGAAGAGGAGAGGAGAGGAGAGGGGAAGAGAAGAGAAGAGAGGAGAGGAGAGGAGAGGAGAGGAGAGGAGAGGAGAGGGGCAGAGGAGAGGAGAGGGGAAGAGAAGAGAAGCGAAGAGAAGAGAAGAGAAGAGAAGAGAAGAGAGGAGAGAGTAGAGGACAGGAGAGGAGGGGGAAGAGGAGAGGAGAGAGGAGAGAGGAGAGAGGAAACAAAATGAGAGTAGAGGGGAAAGAAAAAGGAGAGGAGAGGAGAGAGGAGAGGAGACAAAATGAGAGGTGAGGGGAAAGCAAAGGAGAGGAGAAGAGAAGAGAAGAGAAGAGAAGAGAAGAGAAGAGAAGAGAGGAGAGGAGAAGAGAGGAGAGGAGGGGGGCAGAGGAGAGGGGAAGAGAAGAGAAGCGAAGAGAAGAGAAAAGAGGAGAGGAGAGGAGAGGAGAGGAGAGGAGAGGAGGGGGGCAGAGGAGAGGAGAGGGGAAGAGAAGAGAAGAGAAGAGAGGAGAGGAGAGGAGAGTAGAGTAGAGGAGGGGAGAGGAGAGGGGAAGTGAAGAGAAGAGGAGAGGAGAAGTGAGGAGAGGAGAAAGAAAAGGTGAGGAGAGGAGAAAGAAAAGGTGAGGAGAGGAGAGGAGAGGAGAGGAGAGGAGAGGAGAGGAGAAAAGTGAGGAGAGGAGAGGAGAGGAGAGGAGAGGAGAGGAGAGGAGAGGAGGAAAGAAGAGAAGAGAAGAGGAGAGGAGGGGGGTAAGGACTGGAGAGGAGAAGAGAGGAGAAGAGAAGAGAAGAGAAGAGAAGAGAAGAGAAGAGAAGAAAAGAGAAGAGAAGAAACCAAATGAGAGGAGAGGGGAAAGAAAAGGAGAGGAGAGGAGAGGGGAGGAAACAAAATGAGAGGAGAGGGGAAAGAAAAGGAGAGGAGAGGAGAGAGGAAACAAAATGAGAGTAGAGGGGAAAGAAAAAGGAGAGGAGAGGAGAGAGGAGAGGAGACAAAATGAGAGGTGAGGGGAAAGCAAAGGAGAGGAGAAGAGAAGAGAAGAGAAGAGAAGAGAAGAGAAGAGAAGAGAGGAGAGGAGAAGAGAGGAGAGGAGGGGGGCAGAGGAGAGGGGAAGAGAAGAGAAGCGAAGAGAAGAGAAAAGAGGAGAGGAGAGGAGAGGAGAGGAGAGGAGGGGGGCAGAGGAGAGGAGAGGGGAAGAGAAGAGAAGAGAAGAGAGGAGAGGAGAGGAGAGGAGAGGAGAGGAGGGGGGCAGAGGAGAGGAGAGGGGAAGAGAAGAGAAGCGAAGAGAAGAGAGGAGAGAGTAGAGGACAGGAGAGGAGGGGGAAGAGGAGAGGAGAGGAGAGGGGAAGAGAAGAGAAGAGAGGAGAGGAGAGGAGAGGAGAGGAGAGGAGAGGAGAGGAGAGGGGCAGAGGAGAGGAGAGGGGAAGAGAAGAGAAGCGAAGAGAAGAGAAGAGAAGAGAAGAGAAGAGAAGAGAGGAGAGAGTAGAGGACAGGAGAGGAGGGGGAAGAGGAGAGGAGAGAGGAGAGAGGAGAGAGGAAAACTCCCATATCTACTGGGTGAAATTCCACAGTGTGCCATCACAGCAGCAAGATTTGTGACCTGTTGCCACGAGAAAAGGGCAACCAGTGAAGAACAAACACCATTGTAAGTACAACCCATATTTATGCTTATTTATTTTATCTTGTGTCCTTTAACTATTTGTACATTGTATATATATATATATATATAATATGACATTTGTCATGTCTTTAATGTTTTGAAACTGTTGTATGTGTAATGTTTACTGTTAATTTTTGTTGTTTTTCACTTTATATATTCTCTTTGTATGTTGTCTACCTCACTTGCTTTGGCAATGTTAACACATGTTTCCCATGCCAATAAAGCCCTTGAATTGAATTGAGAGGAAAGAAAAGGAGAGGAGAGGTGAGGAGTGGAGAGGAGAGGAGAGGAGAGGAGAGGAGAGGAGAGGAGTGGAGAGGAGAGGAGAGGAGAGGAGAGGAGAGAGGAAAGGAGAGTAGAGGGGTAAGGAGAGGACAGAGGAAAGAAGAGGACGGAGGAAAAAGAGGAGAGGAGAGAGGAAACAAAATGAGAGGAGGGGGAAAGCAAAGGCAGAGGAGAGGAGAGAGGAAACAAAACGAGAGGAGGGGGAAAGCAAAGGAGAGGAGAGGAGAGAGGAAACAAACGGAGAGGAACCAAAGGAGAGGAGAGAGGAAACTAAATGAGATGAGAGGAGAGAGGAAACAAAATGAGAGGAGAGGAGAGAGGATACAAAATGAGAGGAGAGGAGAAAGGAAACAAAATGAGAGGAGGGAGGAAAGCAAAGGAGAGGAGAGGAGAGGAACCAAAAGGAGAGGAGAGAGGAGACAGGAGAGAGGAAAGAAAAGGAGAGTAGAGTAGAGTAGAGTAGAGTAGAGTAGAGTAGAGTAGAGAAAAGTAGAGGAGAGGGGAAGGGAGAGGAGAGGAGAAATAAAAGGAGAGGAGAGGAGATGAGAGAGAAAAACAAAATGAAAGGAGAGGAGGGTGGAAACAAAATGAGAGGAGGGGGGAAAGAAAAGGAGAGTAGAGGAGAGAGGAAACAAAATGAGAGGAGAGGGGAAAGAAAAGGAGAGTAGAGGAGAGAGGAAACAAAATGACAGTGTGTGTTTGTGTGTGTTTGTGTGTGTTTGTGTGAGTGTAGTTTAATAAGTGGACACTGGGGACCTACAGAGGGCCTCAGGAACAGGTTCATCAATCTAACTACCTTCATACAGCTCTTGATACATAGGGAGGGGATATATAGATACCTTTACAGCTCTCTCTGGTCTAGAGGAATTTCTCAGAAGTTGAAGTCTTCCTCCTCAGGGACTCAGACTGATGCTCCTCTGCTCTGTTCATGTTGTTATGTTTCCTGCTCTGTCTCTCCACCTCCTCTCTGTCTCTCCACCTCCTCTCTGTCTCTCCACCTCCTCTCTGTCTCTCCACCTCCTCTCCGTCTCTCCTCCTCTCTGTCTCTCCACCTCCTCTCCGTCTCTCCACCTCCTCTCCGTCTCTCCACCTCCTCTCTGTCTCTCCACCTCCTCTCTGTCTCTCCACCTCCTCTCTGTCTCTCCACCTCCTCTCTGTCTCTCCACCTCCTCTCCGTCTCTCCTCCTCTCTGTCTCTCCACCTCCTCTCTGTCTCTCCTCCTCCTCTCTGTCTCTCCTCCTCCTCTCTGTCTCTGTCTCTGTCTCTGTCTCTCCACCTCCTCTCCGTCTCTCCTCCTCCTCTCTGTCTCTCCACCTCCTCTCCGTCTCTCCTCCTCCTCTCTGTCTCTGTCTCTCCACCTCCTCTCCGTCTCTGTCTCTCCACCTCCTCTCTGTCTCTCCACCTCCTCTCCGTCTCTCCTCCTCTCTCTGTCTCTGTCTCTCCACCTCCTCTCTGTCTCTCCTCCTCCTCTCCGTCTCTGTCTCTCCACCTCCTCTCTGTCTCTCTGTCTCTCCTCCTCCTCTCTGTCTCTCCACCTCCTCTCTGTCTCTCCTCCTCCTCTCTGTCTCTCCACCTCCTCTCCGTCTCTGTCTCTCACCTCTCTGTCTCTCCTCCTCCTCTCTGTCTCTCTGTCTCTCCACCTCCCTCTCCATCTCTGTCTCTGCCTCTATCTTATTCTCAACCTCAACCTCCTGTCTCTCTGTCTCTCCACCTCCTCTCTGTCTCTTCTCCTCCTCTCTGTCTCTCTGTCTCTCCTCCTCCTCTCTGTCTCTCCTCCTCCTCTCTGTCTCTCTCTGTCTCTCCACCCTCCTCTCCTCCTCTCTGTCTCTCCACCTCCTCTCTGTCTCTCCACCTCCTCTCTGTCTCTCCTCCTCTCTGTCTCTCCACCTCCTCTCCGTCTCTCCTCCTCCTCTCTGTCTCTGTCTCTCCACCTCCTCTCTGTCTCTCCACCTCCTCTCTGTCTCTCCACCTCCTCTCTGTCTCCACCTCCTCTCTGTCTCTCCACCTCCTCTCTGTCTCTCCACCTCCTCTCTGTCTCTCCACCTCCTCTCCGTCTCTCCTCCTCTCTGTCTCTCCACCTCCTCTCCGTCTCTCCTCCTCCTCTCTGTCTCTGTCTCTGTCTCTGTCTCTCCACCTCCTCTCTGTCTCTCCACCGCCTCTCTGTCTCTCCACCTCCTCTCTGTCTCTCCACCTCCTCTCCGTCTCTCCTCCTCTCTCTGTCTCTGTCTCTTCACCTCCTCTCCGTCTCTGTCTCTCCACCTCCTCTCTGTCTCTCCACCTCCTCTCCGTCTCTCCTCCTCCTCTCTGTCTCTGTCTCTCCACCTCCTCTCTGTCTCTCTCTCCTCCTCTCTGTCTCTGTCTCTCCACCTCCTCTCCGTCTCTGTCTCTCTACCTCCTCTCTGTCTCTCCACCTCCTCTCCGTCTCTGTCTCTCCACCTCCTCTCTGTCTCTCTGTCTCTCCTCCTCCTCTCTGTCTCTCCACCTCCTCTCTGTCTCTCCTCCTCCTCTCTGTCTCTCCACCTCCTCTCCGTCTCTGTCTCTCCACCTCCTCTCTGTCTCTCCTCCTCCTCTCTGTCTCTGTCTCTCCACCTCCTCTCCATCTCTGTCTCTGCCTCTATCTTATTCTCAACCTCAACCTCCCTGTCTCTCTGTCTCTCCACCTCCTCTCTGTCTCTTCTCCTCCTCTCTGTCTCTCTGTCTCTCCTCCTCCTCTCTGTCTCTCCTCCTCCTCTCTGTCTCTCTGTCTCTCCACCTCCTCTCCGTCTCTCCTCCTCTCTGTCTCTCCACCTCCCTCTCCGTCTCTCCTCCTCCTCTCTGTCTCTGTCTCTGTCTCTCCACCTCCTCTCTGTCTCTCCACCTCCTCTCTGTCTCTCCACCTCCTCTCTGTCTCTCCACCTCCTCTCCGTCTCTCCTCCTCCTCTATGTCTCTGTCTCTCCACCTCCTCTCTGTCTCTCCTCCTCCTCTCTGTCTCTGTCTCTCCACCTCCTCTCCGTCTCTGTCTCTCCACCTCCTCTCTGTCTCTCCTCCTCCTCTCTGTCTCTCCTCCTCCTCTCTGTCTCTCCTCCTCCTCTCTGTCTCTCCTCCTCCTCTCTGTCTCTCCACCTCCTCTCTGTCTCTCCTCCTCCTCTCTGTCTCTCTTCCTCCTCTCTGTCTCTCCACCTCCTCTCTGTCTCTCCTCCTCCTCTCTGTCTCTCCACCTCCTCTCTGTCTCTCTGTCTCTCTGTCTCTCTGTCTCTCCACCTCCTCTCTGTCTCTCTGTCTCTCTGTCTCTCTGTCTCTCCACCTCCTCTCTGTCTCTCTGTCTCTCTGTCTCTCTGTCTCTCTACCTCCTCTCTGTCTCTCCACCTCCTCTCCGTCTCTGTCTCTCCACCTCCTCTCTGTCTCTCTGTCTCTCCTCCTCCTCTCTGTCTCTCCACCTCCTCTCTGTCTCTCCTCCTCCTCTCTGTCTCTCCACCTCCTCTCTGTCTCTGTCTCTCCACCTCCTCTCTGTCTCTCCTCCTCCTCTCTGTCTCTCCTCCTCCTCTCTGTCTCTGTCTCTGTCTCTGTCTCTCCACCTCCTCTCCGTCTCTCCTCCTCCTCTCTGTCTCTCCACCTCCTCTCCGTCTCTCCTCCTCCTCTCTGTCTCTGTCTCTCCACCTCCTCTCCGTCTCTGTCTCTCCACCTCCTCTCTGTCTCTCCACCTCCTCTCCGTCTCTCCTCCTCCTCTCTGTCTCTGTCTCTCCACCTCCTCTCTGTCTCTCCTCCTCCTCTCCGTCTCTGTCTCTCCACCTCCTCTCTGTCTCTCTGTCTCTCCTCCTCCTCTCTGTCTCTCCACCTCCTCTCTGTCTCTCCTCCTCCTCTCTGTCTCTCCACCTCCTCTCCGTCTCTGTCTCTCCACCTCCTCTCTGTCTCTCCTCCTCCTCTCTGTCTCTCTGTCTCTCCACCTCCTCTCCATCTCTGTCTCTGCCTCTATCTTATTCTCAACCTCAACCTCCCTGTCTCTCTGTCTCTCCACCTCCTCTCTGTCTCTTCTCCTCCTCTCTGTCTCTCTGTCTCTCCTCCTCCTCTCTGTCTCTCCTCCTCCTCTCTGTCTCTCTGTCTCTCCACCTCCTCTCCGTCTCTCCTCCTCTCTGTCTCTCCACCTCCTCTCTGTCTCTCCACCTCCTCTCTGTCTCTCCTCCTCTCTGTCTCTCCACCTCCTCTCCGTCTCTCCTCCTCCTCTCTGTCTCTGTCTCTCCACCTCCTCTCTGTCTCTCCACCTCCTCTCTGTCTCTCCACCTCCTCTCTGTCTCCACCTCCTCTCTGTCTCTCCACCTCTCTCTGTCTCTCCACCTCCTCTCTGTCTCTCCACCTCCTCTCCGTCTCTCCTCCTCTCTGTCTCTCCACCTCCTCTCCCTCTCTCCTCCTCCTCTCTGTCTCTGTCTCTGTCTCTGTCTCTCCACCTCCTCTCTGTCTCTCCACCGCCTCTCTGTCTCTCCACCTCCTCTCTGTCTCTCCACCTCCTCTCCGTCTCTCCTCCTCCTCTCTGTCTCTGTCTCTTCACCTCCTCTCCGTCTCTGTCTCTCCACCTCCTCTCTGTCTCTCCACCTCCTCTCCGTCTCTCCTCCTCCTCTCTGTCTCTGTCTCTCCACCTCCTCTCTGTCTCTCCTCCTCCTCTCTGTCTCTGTCTCTCCACCTCCTCTCCGTCTCTGTCTCTCTACCTCCTCTCTGTCTCTCCACCTCCTCTCCGTCTCTGTCTCTCCACCTCCTCTCTGTCTCTCTGTCTCTCCTCCTCCTCTCTGTCTCTCCACCTCCTCTCTGTCTCTCCTCCTCCTCTCTGTCTCTCCACCTCCTCTCCGTCTCTGTCTCTCCACCTCCTCTCTGTCTCTCCTCCTCCTCTCTGTCTCTCTGTCTCTCCACCTCCTCTCCATCTCTGTCTCTGCCTCTATCTTATTCTCAACCTCAACCTCCCTGTCTCTCTGTCTCTCCACCTCTCTCTGTCTCTTCTCCCTCCTCTCTGTCTCTCTGTCTCTCCTCCTCCTCTCTGTCTCTCCCTCCTCCTCTCTGTCTCTCTGTCTCTCCACCTCCTCTCCGTCTCTCCTCCTCTCTGTCTCTCCACCTCCTCTCCGTCTCTCCTCCTCCTCTCTGTCTCTGTCTCTGTCTCTCCACCTCCTCTCTGTCTCTCCACCTCCTCTCTGTCTCTCCACCTCCTCTCTGTCTCTCCACCTCCTCTCCGTCTCTCCTCCTCCTCTATGTCTCTGTCTGTCCACCTCCTCTCTGTCTCTCCTCCTCCTCTCTGTCTCTGTCTCTCCACCTCCTCTCCGTCTCTGTCTCTCCACCTCCTCTCTGTCTCTCCTCCTCCTCTCTGTCTCTCCTCCTCCTCTCTGTCTCTCCTCCTCCTCTCTGTCTCTCCTCCTCCTCTCTGTCTCTCCACCTCCTCTCTGTCTCTCCTCCTCCTCTCTGTCTGTCTTCCTCCTCTCTGTCTCTCCACCTCCCTCTCTGTCTCTCCTCCTCCTCTCTGTCTCTCCACCTCCCTCTGTCTCTCTGTCTCTCTGTCTCTCTGTCTCTCCACCTCCTCTCTGTCTCTCTGTCTCTCTGTCTCTCTGTCTCTCCACCTCCTCTCTGTCTCTCTGTCTCTCTGTCTCTCTGTCTCTCTACCTCCTCTCTGTCTCTCCACCTCCTCTCCGTCTCTGTCTCTCCACCTCCTCTCTGTCTCTCTGTCTCTCCTCCTCCTCTCTGTCTCTCCACCTCCTCTCTGTCTCTCCTCCTCCTCTCTGTCTCTCCACCTCCTCTCTGTCTCTGTCTCTCCACCTCCTCTCTGTCTCTCTGTCTCTCTGTCTCTCCACCTCCTCTCCGTCTCTGTCTCTCCACCTCGTCTCCGTCTCTGTCTCTCCACCTCCTCTCCGTCTCTATCTCTCCACCTCCTCTCTGTCTCTGTCTCTCCACCTCCTCTCCCTCTCTGTCTCTCCACCTCCTCTCCGTCTCTGTCTCTCCACCTCCTCTCCATCTCTGTCTCTGCCTCTATCTTATTCTCAACCTCAACCTCCCTGTCTCTCTGTCTCTCCACCTCCTCTCTGTCTCTCCACCTCCTCTGTGTCTCTCCACCTCCTCTCTGTCTCTCCACCTCCTCTCCGTCTCTGTCTCTCCACCTCCTCTCCGTCTCTGTCTCTCCACCTCCTCTCTGTCTCTGTCTCTCCACCTCCTCTCTGTCTCTCCACCTCCTCTCCGTCTCTGTCTCTCTGTCTCTCTGTCTCTCCACCTCCTCTCCATCTCTGTCTCTGCCTCTATCTTATTCTCAACCTCAACCTCCCTGTCTCTCTGTCTCTCCACCTCCTCTCTGTCTCTCTGTCTGTCCTCTCCATCGCTCCATCTCCTCTCTGTCTCTCAACCTCCTCTGTCTCTCTGTCTCTCCACTTCCTCTCCGTCTCTCCTCCTCTCTCTCTGTCTCTCAACCTCCTCTGTCTCTCTCTACCTCCTCTCCGTCTCTCCTCTTCTTCTCTGTCTCTCCCTCCTCTCCATCTCTCCTCCTCTCTGTCTCTCCACCTCCTCTCTGACTCTCTCCTCCTCCTTGCTTTCTCTCTCCATCTCTCTCTGTCTCTCCACCTCCTCTCTGTCTCTCCACCTCCTCTCTGTCTGTCTCTGTCCTCCTCCTCTCTGTCTCTCTCCATCTCCTTTCTGTCTCTCTATCTCTCCTCCTCCTCTTTGTTTCTCTGTCTCTCCACCTCCTCTCTGCCTCTCCATCTCCTGTCTGCCTCTCTCCACCTGTCTCTCTCTCTATCTCTCTCTCCTCCTCTCTGTCTCTCTCCTCCTCCTCTTTGTTTCTCTCTGTCTCTCCACCTCCTCTCTGCCTCTCCCCACCTCCTCTCTGTCTCTGTCTCTCCACCTCCTCTCTGTCTCTCCACCTCCTCTCCGTCTCTGTCTCTCCACCTCCTCTCTGTCTCTCCACCTCCTCTCTGTCTCTCCACGTCCTCTCCCTCTCTGTCTCTCCACCTCCTCTCTGTCTCTCTGTCTCTCCACCTCCTCTCCGTCTCTGTCTCTCCACCTCCTCTCCGTCTCTCTCTCTCCATCTCCTCTCTCTCTCCACCTCCTCTCCCTCTCTGTCTCTCCACCTCCTCTCTGTCTCTGTCTCTCCACCTCCTCTCTGTCTTTCTGTCTCTCTGTCTCTCCACCTCCTCTCCCTCTCTGTCTCTCCACCTCCTCTCTCTCTCCACCTCCTCTCTGTCTCTCTGTCTCTCCACCTCCTCTCTCTCTCCATCTCCTCTCTGTCTCTCTGTCTCTCCACCTCCTCTCTGTCTCTCTGTCTCTCCACCTCTTCCCTGTCTCTCTGTCTCTCCACCTCCTCTCCGTCTCTCTCTCTCCACCTCCTCTCTCTCTCCACCTCCTCTCAACCTCAACCTCTCTGTCTCTCCACCTCCTCTCCGTCTCTGTCTCTCCACCTCCTCTCCGTCTCTGTCTCTCCACCTCCTCTCTGTCTCTGTCTCTCCACCTCCTCTCTGTCTCTCCACCTCCTCTCTGTCTCTCTGTCTCTCCACCTCCTCTCTGTCTCTCTGTCTCTCCACCTCCTCTCCGTCTCTCTCTCTCCACCTCCTCTCTGTCTCTGTCTCTCCACCTCCTCTCCGTCTCTGTCTCTCCACCTCCTCTCCGTCTCTGTCTCTCCACCTCCTCTCTGTCTCTGTCTCTCCACCTCCTCTCTGTCTCTCCACCTCCTCTCTGTCTCTCCACCTCCTCTCTGTCTCTGTCTCTCCACCTCTCTCTCCGTCTCTGTCTCTCCACCTCCTCTCCGTCTCTCTCTCTCCACCTCCTCTCTCTCTCCACCTCCTCTCAACCTCAACCTCTCTGTCTCTCCACCTCCTCTCCATCTCTGTCTCTGCCTCTATCTTATTTTCAACCTCAACCTCCCTGTCTCTCTGTCTCTCCACCTCCTCTCTGTCTCTCCACCTCCTCTCTGTCTCTCCACCTCCTCTCTGTCTCTCCACCTCCTCTCCGTCTCTGTCTCTCCACCTCCTCTCTGTCTCTCCACCTCCTCTCCGTCTCTGTCTCTCCACCTCCTCTCCGTCTCTGTCTCTCCACCTCCTCTCTGTCTCTGTCTCTCCACCTCCTCTCTGTCTCTCCACCTCCTCTCCGTCTCTGTCTCTCCACCTCCTCTCTGTCTCTCCACCTCCTCTCTGTCTCTCCACGTCCTCTCCCTCTCTGTCTCTCCACCTCCTCTCTGTCTCTCTGTCTCTCCACCTCCTCTCCGTCTCTCTGTCTCTCCACCTCCTCTCCGTCTCTGTCTCTCCACCTCCTCTCCGTCTCTCTCTCTCCATCTCCTCTCTCTCTCCACCTCCTCTCGGTCTCTCTGTCTCTCCACCTCCTCTCTGTCTCTCCACCTCCTCTCTGTCTCTCCACGTCCTCTCCCTCTCTGTCTCTCCACCTCCTCTCTGTCTCTCTGTCTCTCCACCTCCTCTCCGTCTCTGTCTCTCCACCTCCTCTCCGTCTCTCTCTCTCCACCTCCTCTCTCTCTCGACCTCCTCTCTGTCTCTCTGTCTCTCCACCTCCTCTCTGTCTCAAATCAAATCAAATTGTATTTGTCACATACACATGGTTAGCAGATGTTAATGCGAGTGTAGCGAAATGCTTGTGCTTCTAGTTCCGACAATGCAGTGATAACCAACAAGTAATCTAACTAACAATTCCAAAACGACTGTCTTATACACAGTGTAAGGGGATAAAGAATATGTACATAAGGATATATGAATGAGTGATGGTACAGGGCAGCATACAGTAGATGGTATCGAGTACAGTATATACATATGAGATGAGTGTGTAGACAAAGTAAACAAAGTGGCATAGTTAAAGTGGCTAGTGATACATGTATTACATAAGGATGCAGTCGATGATGTAGAGTACAGTATATACATATGCATATGAGATGAATAATGTAGGGTAAGTAACATTATATAAGGTAGCATTGTTTAAAGTGGCTAGTGATATATTTACATCATTTCCCATTATTAAAATGGCTGGAGTTGGGTCAGTGTCAATGACAGTGTGTTGGCAGCAGCCACTCAATGGTAGTGGTGGCTGTTTAACAGTCTGATGGCCTTGAGATAGAAACTGTTTTTCAGTCTCTCGGTCCCAGCTTTGATGCACCTGTACTGACCTCGCCTTCTGGATGATAGCGGGGTGAACAGGCAGTGGTTCGGGTGGTTGATGTCCTTGATGATCTTTATGGCCTTCCTGTAACAACGGGTGGTGTAGGTGTCCTGGAGGGCAGGTAGTTTGCCCCCGGGATGCGTTGTGCAGTCCTCACTACCCTCTGGAGAGCCTTACGGTTGAGGGCGGAGCAGTTGCCGTACCAGGCGGTGATACAGCCCGCCAGGATGCTCTCGATTGTGCATCTGTAGAAGTTTGAAACTTGATGATTGAGTTGGAGGCGTGCGTGGCCACGCAGTCGTGGGTGAACAGGGAGTACAGGAGAGGGCTCAGAACGCACCCTTGTGGGGCCCCCGTGTTGAGGATCAGCGGGGAGGAGATGTTGTTGCCTACCCTCACCACCTGGGGGCCTACCCTCACCACCTGGGGTCTCTCCACCTCCTCTCTGTCTCTGCCTCTATCTTATTCTCAACCTCAACCTCTCTGTCTCTCTGTCTCTCTGTCTCTCCACCTCCTCTCCATCTCTGTCTCTGCCTCTATCTTATTCTCAACCTCAACCTCCCTGTCTCTCTGTCTCTCCACCTCCTCTCTGTCTCTCCACCTCCTCTCCATCGCTCCATCTCCTCTCTGTCTCTCAACCTCCTCTGTCTCTCTGTCTCTCCACTTCCTCTCCGTCTCTCCTCCTCCTCTCTGTCTCTCAACCTCCTCTGTCTCTCTACCTCCTCTCCGTCTCTCCTCTTCTTCTCTGTCTCTCCACCTCCTCTCCATCTCTCCTCCTCTCTGTCTCTCCACCTCCTCTCTGTCTCTCCACCTCCTCTCTGTCTGTCTCTGTCCTCCTCCTCTCTGTCTCTCCATCTCCTTTCTGTCTCTCTATCTCTCCTCCTCCTCTTTGTTTCTCTGTCTCTCCACCTCCTCTCTGCCTCTCTCCATCTCCTCTCTGCCTCTCTCCACCTCCTCTCTGCCTCTCTATCTCTCCTCCTCCTCTCTGTCTCTCCTCCTCCTCTTTGTTTCTCTGTCTCTCCACCTCCTCTCTGCCTCTCCCCACCTCCTCTCTGCCTCTCTCCACCTCCTCTCTGCCTCTCTCCACCTCCTCTCTGCCTCTCTCCACCTCCTCTCTCCCTCTCTCCACCTCCTCTCTGCCTCTCTCCACCTCCTCTCTGCCTCTCTCCACCTCCTCTCTCCCTCTCTCCACCTCCTCTCTGCCTCTCTCCACCTCCTCTCTGCCTCTCTCGCTCCCTTTCTCCTCTCTGTCGCTCTCTCTCCACCTCCTCTCTGTCTCTCTATCTCTCCTCCTCCTCTCTGTCTCTCCTCCTCCTCTTTGTTTCTCTGTCTCTCCACCTCATCTCTGCCTCTCCCCACCTCCTCTCTGCCTCTCTCCACCTCCTCTCTGCCTCTCTCCACCTCCTCTCTGCCTCTCCCCACCTCCTCTCTGCCTCTCTCCACCTCCTCTCTGTCTCTCTATCTCTCCTCCTCCTCTCTGTCTCTCCTCCTCCTCTCTGTCTCTCCTCCTCTTCTCTGTCTCTCCTCCTCCTCTCTGTCTCTCTGTCTCTCCACCTCCTCTCGGTCTCTCTACTTCTCTGCATCTCTCACTCCCCCTCTCTGCCTCTCTCCACCTCCTCTCTGCCTCTCTCCACCTCCTCTCTGCCTCTCTCCACCTCTCTGCCTCTCTCCACCTCCTCTCTGCCTCTCTCCACCTCTCTGCCTCTCTCCACCTCCTCTCTCCCTCTCTCCACCTCCTCTCTGCCTCTCTCCACCTCTCTACCTCTCTCCACCTCCTCTCTCCCTCTCTCCACCTCCTCTCTGCCTCTCTCCACCTCCTCTCTGCCTCTCTCCACCTCCTCTCTGCCTCTCTCCACCTCCTCTCTCCCTCTCTCCACCTCTCTGCCTCTCTCCACCTCCTCTCTGCCTCTCTCCACCTCTCTGCCTCTCTCCACCTCCTCTCTCCCTCTCTCCACCTCCTCTCTCCCTCTCTCCTCCTCTCTGCCTCTCTCCACCTCCTCTCCGCCTCTCTCTCCTCCTCTCTGCCTCTCTCTCCTCCTCTATCCTATCTTCCTTTCTCTCCTCCTCTCTGCCTCTCTCTCCTCCTCTCTGCTTCTCTCTCCTCCTCTCTGCCCCTCTATCCTATCTTCCTTTCTCTAATTCTCTCTGCCTTTCTCTCCTCCTCTCTGCCTCTCTCTCCTCCTCTCTGCCTCTCTCTCCTCCTCTCTGCCTCTCTCTCCTCCTCTCTGCCTCTCTCTCCTCCTCTCTGCCCCTCTATCCTATCTTCCTTTCTCTAATTCTCTCTGCCTTTATCTCCTCCTCTCTGCCTCTCTCTCCTCCTCTCTGCCTCTCTCTCCTCCTCTCTGCCTCTCTCTCCTCCTCTCTGCCCCTCTATCCTATCTTCCTTTCTCTAATTCTCTCTGCCTCTCTCTCCTCCTCTATCCTATCTTCCTCTCTCCTCCTCTCTGCCTCTCTCTCCTCCTCTCTGCCCCTCTATCCTATCTTCCTCTCTCTCCCCTCTCTGCCCCTCTCTCCCTCTCTCCACCTCCTCTCTGCCTCTCTCTCCTCCCTCTCTGCCCCTCTCTCCCTCTCTCCACCTTCTCTCTGCCTCTCTCTCCCTCCTCTCTCCTCTCTCCTCCTCCTCTCTGCCTCTCTCTCCTCCTCTCTCTGCCCTTCTCTCCCTCTCTCCACCCTCTCTCTCCCTCTCTCCACCTCCTCTCTGCTCTCTCTCCTCCTCTCTGCCCCTCTCTCCCTCTCTCCACCTTCTCTCTGCCTCTCTCTCCCTCCTCTCTCCCTCTCTCCTCCTCCTCTCTGCCTCTCTCTCCTCCTCTCTGCCCCTCTCTCCCTCTCTCCACCTCCTCTCTGCCTCTCTCTCCTCCTCTCTGCCCCTCTCTCCCTCTCTCCACCTTCTCTCTGCCCCTCTCTCCCTCTCTCCACCTCCTCTCTGCCTCTCTCTCCTCCTCTCTGCCCCTCTCTCCTCCTCTCTGCCTCTCTCTCCTCCTCTCTATCTTCCTTTCTCTAATTCTCTCTGCCTCTCTCTCCTCCTCTCTGCCTCTCTCTCCTCCTCGTGTTTCTCAAGGTCTCTGCTTTTCTTGAAGGGTAGATCCTTCCCCAAAGACATGTCTCACTCCATCTCTTTCTCTCCTCTTGTCCACCCCCCCTCCATTTACTCTCCCACCACCTTGTCTCGTCTCATCTCATTCCTCCCCTCTCCTCCATCTCTCTCCCCTCTCCCCTCTCTCCCCCCATCTCTCCTCTCCCATATCTCCCCCGAATCTCTCCCCTCTCCCCAATCTCTCCCCTCTCCCCAATCTCTCCCATCTCTCCCCTTTCCATTCTCTCCCATCTCTCTCCCCTTCCCCATCTCTCATGTCAGATAGTCTTAAATAAAGAGATACAAGCTGCATTTGGGAGTCTGAACACACACAGCATACTGAACTGACGACATCTTCTGTTTTTAATTTGATTAAACTCCAAGTCATTTGCAGTTTATACTGATGCCCTGGGATGATAGGAGTTGAATAGAGCTGGGCTGAGTGGCTAAACAGGGGAAATGGCCTGACTAATAGGAAAAACTATCTCATTTAAATAGAGGGATGGTTTGACAGAGCTTTAAAGTTCTGTTTTCATTTGTTACAAGACCGAAGGACATCCCATAGGTGATCATGTATAATGTGGTTCCCTTAAATATCATTCTCAGATACTGTAGGATCAGTGTGGCCTGGTAATGGTCAATGGTTTAGAGCTGGCCTGGTAATGGTCAATGGTCTAGAGCTGGCCTGGTAATGGTTAATGGTTTAGAGATGGCCTGATAATGGTTAATAGCTGGCCTGGTAATGGTTAATGGTTAATAGCTGGCCTGGTAATGGTTAATGGTTTAGAGCTGACCTGGTAATGGTTAATGGTTTAGAGCTGACCTGGTAATGGTTAATGGTTTAGAGCTGACCTGGTAATGGTTAATGGTTTACCGCTGGCCTGGTAATGGTTAATGGTTTAGAGCTGGCCTGGTAATGGTTAATGGTTTATCGCTGGCCTGGTAATGGTTAATGGTTTACAGCTGGCCTGGTAATGGTTAATAGCTGGCCTGGTAATGGTTAATGGTTTAGAGCTGGTCTGGTAATGGTTAATAGCTGGCCTGGTAATGGTTCATGGTTTAGAGCTGGTCTGGTAATGGTTAATGGTTTAGAGCTGGCCTGATAATGGTCAATGGTTTAGGGCTGGCCTGGTAATGGTCAATGGTTTAGGGCTGGCCTGGTAATGGTCAATGGTTTAGGGCTGGCCTGGTAATGGTTAATGGTTTAGAGCTGGCCTGGTAATGGTTAATGGTTTAGAGCTGGCCTGATAATGGTTAATGGTTTAGAGCTGGCCTGGTAATGGTTAATGGTTTACCGCTGGCATGGTAATGGTTAATGGTTTAGAGCTGGCCTGGTAATGGTTAATGGTTTATCGCTGGCCTGGTAATGGTTAATGGTTTAGAGCTGGCCTGATAATGGTCAATGGTTTAGAGCTGGCCTGGTAATGGTTAATGGTTTAGAGCTGGCCTGGTAATGGTTAATGGTTTAGAGCTGGCCTGGTAATGGTTAATGGTTTAGAGCTGGCCTGGTAATGGTCAATGGTTTAGAGCTGGCCTGGTAATGGTTAATAGCTGGCCTGGTAATGGTTAATGGTTTAGAGCTGGCCTGGTAATGGTTAATGGTTTAGAGCTGGCCTGGTAATGGTTAATGGTTTAGAGCTGACCTGGTAATGGTTCATGGTTTAGAGCTGGCCTGGTAATGGTTCATGGTTTAGAGCTGGCCTGGTAATGGTTCATGGTTTAGAGCTGGCCTGGTAATGGTTAATGGTTTACAGCTGGCCTGGTAATGGTTAATAGCTGGCCTGGTAATGGTTAATGGTTTAGAGCTGGTCTGGTAATGGTTAATAGCTGGCCTGGTAATGGTTCATGGTTTAGAGCTGGTCTGGTAATGGTTAATGGTTTAGAGCTGGCCTGATAATGGTCAATGGTTTAGGGCTGGCCTGGTAATGGTCAATGGTTTAGGGCTGGCCTGGTAATGGTTAATGGTTTAGAGCTGGCCTGGTAATGGTTAATGGTTTAGAGCTGGCCTGATAATGGTCAATGGTTTAGAGCTGGCCTGGTAATGGTTAATGGTTTAGAGCTGGCCTGGTAATGGTTAATGGTTTAGAGCTGGCCTGGTAATGGTTAATGGTTTAGAGCTGGCCTGGTAATGGTTAATAGCTGGCCTGGTAATGGTTAATGGTTTAGAGCTGGCCTGGTAATGGTTCATGGTTTAGAGCTGGTCTGGTAATGGTTAATGGTTTAGAGCTGGCCTGGTAATGGTTAATGGTTTAGAGCTGGCCTGGTAATGGTTTAGAGCTGGCCTGGTAAAGGTTAATGGTTTAGAGCTGGCCTGGTAATGGTTTAGAGCTGGCCTGGTAATGGTTTAGAGCTGGCCTGGTAATGGTTTAGAGCTGGCCTGATATTGGTTAATGGTTTAGAGCTGGTCTGGTAATGGTTAATGGTTTAGAGCTGGCCTGGTAATGGTTAATGGTTTAGAGCTGGCCTGGTAATGGTTTAGAGCTGGCCTGGTAATGGTTAATGGTTTAGAGCTGGCCTGGTAATGGTTTAGAGCTGGCCTGGTAATGGTTTAGAGCTGGCCTGGTAATGGTTTAGAGCTGGCCTGATATTGGTTAATGGTTTAGAGCTGACCTGGTAATGGTCAATGGTTTAGAGCTGGCCTGGTAATGGTCAATGGTTTAGAGCTGGCCTGGTAATGGTTCATGGTTTAGAGCTGGCCTGGTAATGGTTAATGGTTTAGAGCTGACCTGGTAATGGTCAATGGTTTAGAGCTGGCCTGGTAATGGTTCATGGTTTAGAGCTGGCCTGGTAATGGTCAATGGTTTAGAGCTGGCCTGGTAATGGTTAAAGGGAAACTTCTCCCTGGGGGAATCTGGGCTTGTTTTCATCATGTCCGAGGCATGTCCAGGACAGTGAAATGTGTTTCACACATAATTTCCCAGGAGAAAGTCAGGTCATGTTCTATCCAGCCACTTAGATAAGTTTACTAGCAAACAGTGAGGAGACACAATAATGCAACAGTTTGCTGTTGTAAATCTATGAACCTGAAGCTGGTTTGAAACAATATTTCCCTAAGTGGCCGTCTGTTTAGTATTAACACATGTTTTGGTGTGGTCCGGACCGGCCTTGATTTAAAACTCCAAGGATTGGAATCCCTAAAAACACGGTTCTTTGATTCAGTTGACTTTTTGTAGCAGTTTAGGAGAGCATTTCCGTTAACACTAACACTTTGTAATCTTTACCTAGTTATCCTAACCTGCTAAGGCACGTTAATTCTCCTAACCTGCTAAGGCACGTTAATTCTCCCAACCTGCTACGTTAATTCTCCTAACCTGCTACGTTAATTCTCCTAACCTGCTAAGGCACGTTAATTCTCCTAACCTGCTAAGGCACGATAATTCTCCTAACCTGCTACGTTAATTCTCCTAACCTGCTAAGGCACGTTAATTCTCCTAACCTGCTACGTTAATTCTCCTAACCTGCTGTGTTAATTCTCCTAACCTGCTACGTTAATTCTCCTAACCTGCTACGTTAATTCTCCTAACCTGCTACGTTAATTCTCCTAACCTGCTACGTCAATTCTCCTAACCTGCTACATTAATTCTCCTAACCTGTTACGTTAATTCTCCTAACCTGCTACATTAATTCTCCTAACCTGCTACGTTAATTCTCCTAACCTGCTACGTTAATTCTCCTAACCTGCTACGTTAATTCTCCTAACCTGCTACATTAATTCTCCTAACCTGCTACATTAATTCTCCTAACCTGTTACGTTAATTCTCCTAACCTGCTACATTAATTCTCCTAACCTGCTACGTTAATTCTCCTAACCTGCTACATTAATTCTCCTAACCTGCTACGTTAATTCTCCTAACCTGCTACATTAATTCTCCTAACCTGCTACGTTAATTCTCCTAACCTGCTATGTTAATTCTCCTAACCTGCTACGTTAATTCTACTAACCTGCTACGTTAATTCTCCTCACCTGCTACGTTAATTCTCCTAACCTGCTACGTTAATTCTCCTAACCTGCTACGTTAATTCTCCTAACCTGCTACGTTATTCTCCTAACCTGCTACGTTAATTCTCCTAACCTGCTACGTTAATTCTCCTAACCTGCTACGTTAATTCTCCTAACCTGCTACGTTAATTCTCCCTAACCTGCTACGTTAATTCTCCTAACCTGCTACGTTAATTCTCCTAACCTGCTACGTTAATTCTCCTAACCTGCTACGTTAATTCTCCTCACCTGCTACGTTAATTCTCCTAACCTGCTACGTTAATTCTCCTAACCTGCTACGTTAATTCTCCTAACCTGCTACGTTAATTCTCCTAACCTGCTGCGTAAATTCTCCCAACCTGCTACGTTAATTCTCCTAACCTGCTACGTTAATTCTCCTAACCTGCTACGTGAAATTCTCCTAACCTGCTGCGTAAATTCTAACTTGTTCTATCTGTATCGAAGTGGTGTGTTATTAGAGAATCTCTTCCATGAATGTTAGTTTTTGGTCGGGTCAGTTTCTGAACCAATCGCAGACCTCTATGGTTCACAAGTTTGGACAGCACAGTACAGTTATCAAGGCACAAGGCGAGACACAGGACGCAGATGGTTGGAGTCTTACAATGTATAATAATCCAAGGATGTAGGCAAGAGAATGGTCGTGGACAGTCCAGGAGTCCAGGAGTCCAGGAGGTACAGAGTGGCAAACAGGCTCGTGGTCAAGGCAGGCAGAATGGTCAGGCAGGCGGGTACAAAGTCCAGAAACAGGCAAGGGTCAAAACCGGGAGGTCTAGAAAAAAGGAGAATGCAAAAAGCAGGAGAACGGGAAAACCACTGGTTGACTTGGAAACATACAAGACAAACTGGTACAGAGAGACAGGAAACACAGGGATAAATACACTGGTACAGAGAGACAGGAAACACAGGGATAAATACACTGGTACAGAGAGACAGGAAACACAGGGATAAATACACTGGTACAGAGAGACAGGAAACACAGGGATAAATACACTGGTACAGAGAGACAGGAAACACAGGGATGAATACACTGGTACAAATACACTGGTACA
>NW_026279656.1:0-7500 GCF_023373465.1 Oncorhynchus keta
TAAGGAATCATGTCTGTGTAGAGGACCCAGGAGATATATAAGGATTCATGTCTGTGTAGAGGACCCAGGAGATATATAAGGAATCATGTCTGTGTAGAGGACCCAGGAGATTGAATATGGGAATCATGTCTGTGTCCAGAGAGGACCCAGGAGATATATAAGGAATCATGTCTGTGTAGAGGACCCAGGAGATATATAAGGAATCATGTCTAATGTGTAGAGAACCCAGGAGATATATGAATCATGTCTGTGTAGAGAACCCAGGAGATATATAAGGAATCATGTCTGTGTAGAGGACCCAGGGAGATATATGGAATCATGTCTGTGTAGAGACCTGTTGTCAGTCAGTGCAGGGCTTGAATATGGCAGACAGAGAGACCTGTATATCCAGACAGTCATGTCTTGTGTGTGGCAGACAGATTGAGAGCCTAGTATCTGACAGTGCAGGGCTTGAATATGGCAGACAGAGAGACCTGTTGTCCAGACAGTGCAGGCCTTGAATATGGCAGACAGGGACCTGTTGTAGAACAGGCCAGGACAAACTTCACACGGATTCTTTCAAACCTCAAACGCTCCAGTTCTGTTTGAAGCTACCGAGCTGTGATTACTGCTCTGTTTTCTACTATGGTGGTGGACTGGTTGTGTTTCCAGTTCAGTACAAGTTGGATGAGACTCTGCAATTGTACATGTCATTGTTATCTGAAGGAAAGAAGGCTGTTACAACACAACTGGTATCCAATACATACATACACAATGGGAACGTTCTAGGGGGACTGACTGGATTTAGGGGAAATATCTGTTACTGTCCACTATAAAGTTGAGAATACTTCATTTGGTAGCCCCCCCTCTCTTTATCTCTCTCTTTATCTCTCTCTTTATCTCTCTCTTTATCTCTCTCTCTTTCTCTCTCTCTCTCTCTCTCTCTCTCTCTCTCTCTCTCTTTATCTCTCTCTCTCTCTCTTTATCTCTCTCTCTCTCTCTCAATTAAATGTAAAGGGCTTTGTTGGCATGGGAAACATATGTTGACATCATGCATGTGACATAGATAAACAAAAGTGAAATAAACAATTAAAAAAATGAACAATAGACATTACAGTCACAACAGTTCCAAAGGAATAGAGACATTTCAAATGTCATATTATGTCTATGTACAGTCATTGTGGGTCTGTGTGATCTGAGGGAAATATGTGTCTCTAATATGGTCATACATTTGGCAGGAAGTTAGGAAGTTCAGCTCAGTTTACACCTAATTTTTGTGGGCAGTGAGCACATAGCCTGTCTTCTCTTGAGAGCCAGGTCTGCCTACAGCGGCCTTTCTCAATAGCAAGGCTATGCTGACTAAGTCTGTACATAGTCAAA
Source organism: Oncorhynchus keta (assembly GCF_023373465.1). Taxonomy (NCBI): domain Eukaryota; kingdom Metazoa; phylum Chordata; class Actinopteri; order Salmoniformes; family Salmonidae; genus Oncorhynchus; species Oncorhynchus keta. The sequence goes on from NW_026279656.1 coordinate 1,360, forward strand.
GCTTTCCTTAAGTTTGGGTCAGTCACAGTGGTCAGGTATTCTGCCACTGTGTACTCTCTGTTTAGGGCCAAATAGCATTCTAGTTTACTCTGTTTTTTTTTTGTAAATTCTTTCCAATGTGTCAAGTAATTATCTTTTGTTTTCTCATGATTTGTTTGGTCTAATTGTCCCCCCGCACCCCCACACAGACAATCCATATATTCAGCAGCATCTCATTGCAGTGCGATAGTGTTGAAAGGATCTGATTCCTACCCAGCAGCCATTGCAGTGTGATAGTGTTGAAAGGATCTGATTCCTACCCAGCAGCATCTCATTGCAGTGCGATAGTGTTGAAAGGATCTGATTCCTACCCAGCAGCATCTCATTGCAGTGCGATAGTGTTGAAAGGATCTGTGCAGCATCTCATTGCAGTGATAGTGTTGAAAGGATCTGATTCCTACCCAGCAGCATCTCATTGCAGTGCGATAGTGTTAAAAGGATCTGATTCCTACCCAGCAGCCATTGGATGCTCCCAGCCTAGTCAAAGACAGGTGAGGTGACATCATTGGGACTGTCATAGCATCTGGTTTCTGTCTCTCTCTGGGAGCAAGGGTGTGGGTTTCCCTCTCTCTGGGAGGGGCTGGCTGGGAGGGGAGAGGTGTTAGGAGGACAGACAGACCAGAATAGTGCACTATATAGGAAAAGGGTGCTCTTTTGGTTCTGATCAAAGGGCACTATATAGGGAATAGGGTGCTCTTTTGGTTCTGATCAAAAGTAGTGCACTATATAGGGAATAGGGTGCCATTTGGGATGGTCTATGGACGACGGATGGGAGGTTTGTGGGGAAAGAGGTTGAGGGTCGCTACGGTACACCTGGTGTGGAGTGGAGTTTATTCCAGAGCCGCAATGCTGCACAATTCACTATCACCCACGTTTCAAATTCCGCTGTCCCAAAAGACAAGTCAACTAAAATAAGGCAATATTCCGAGGAATTTGCAAATGTTCATTCGATATTACGCAACAGCCATTCAAGTAAAAACTTAGCGTAGATGTATGTTTAAATGTATAGTCACTTGGTGCGTTCACAGCCTCAGAGCACCAGAGAGCGCGCAACAGAATTTGCCGAAGCACCTGCTCAGATTCCACAATTCCAATCCAGTCGGTGTCAGACATAACAATGCTATGAAAACTAACGACAGAGCTAAATGAACATTTCCTGAGTGTTAAAACCTACATTCGGTTACAAGTCGTTTTTCTTGACAAGTCCTGTCGAGGCAAAGTGCCTGAGGTTTTTTTTTTTTTTTTTTGTCGAATTCCACCCTCCCGTTTCGCTCCCGTCCTCCTGTTCAGCAGCAATTGGTCGATTCCCCCCCGTCAGTCCACAGGATGAAATGAGGTGAAGGAAGGAGAGAGAGAAGTAGAGGGGGATGAATAGCCGAAGGGACGGTTGAATAACGACGCAAGAAACACCCACCCCCAGTTTGAGTCTGGACTGACTGACGGAATAGTTGACTGAGAGAGGCTGAAACAAACCAGGGAGACGGAGACATACACTCTGGGGACCGAGAGGATCCGTGGGAAATAGGAGCGTTTAGGATTTGATGACTTGTGAGTTATGGATTGCTATTTCATTCATTCAGTATGGAATTTGTTTTGTTTCGAGTGCTTAGCCTATATTTATTATGGTCATTTACTCCGCGCTCTCAAAGGCAATCAATTGGATAGATTGACTTGATCAAATATACTGATAAATTACCAAATTAATTGTAAAGGAATTGAAAGTTCTGGAATGTAACTAAACTTGTGGGTAATCTTCTCATCAGTTTCCTGTCGGGTGCACAAGTTAACAATTAACTTTTGAAGTAGGCACTGTGAGAGTTGCACAACTGGAGTAATTTAAGCCATTCAAATGTTTTTTGTGTGCCTATAAATCAAGTCAGAAATGATTTTTTATGTATTATTAACTATCATTATTATGGTATTCGTGGAATTTCATTGTAAATACAAAAAAAACCGAAATATCTCTATTTTCCGGTTGTTTCCAGGGCGACAAGATGCGTTTTGTTCCTATCGCATATTCTATTGACGTGTAGGCTACATACTTCAGATTGATGAGGTTTATTTTGATTGGACTGCGTTTAGGGATTATTACTTCACGAGTTTCATCAGCAGTTTCAGCTTTCAAATTGAATGTGCTGATTCGTGTATACTTCCTCTTTTGAAGAATAATTGGCCATAAGGGTTTACAAGTAAGGAAACAACATCCAATGTTTGTCAGCAAATAGTTACTTCCCGTAGGACACAAACTGGTTGAATCAACGCTGTTTACACGTCATTTAAACAACAATAAATAAATGCGATGAAAATGAAACAACGTGGGAACCTGTCATGGAACTGTAAAAAAAAAACAATTTTTTCACCGACCGTTTAACCTAAATCTAATGACAATATATATTTTTGGTTTGGTTAAATTGTATTGCATAAGTATAGCAAATAATGTTTTTGAAGAAAACATTTGATGCTTTGCTTGTATAAAATAGTTTAAATGTCTAAATGATATCTCTGTCATGAAGTCAATGTCAGGTTTAGTTTGATGGACACAGATACCAGGATTAAAGATGTACAGTATCTCTGTATATAAAGACATGTTATTCACTTATGTCCAGGGATGTTGATTGGAAATCTATTTTCATCATCAATGCTGTTTGAGTATAATGAATGCATTGAATATAGTCATAGAACAAAATGTACACAAGTGGTAAAGCTGGTCATTTTCAGCCTACTGCCCTACAGTAGAGTCCTATGTGGCAGTATTGTACTAGCCTCCTCCATTCCTGTGCTGCTGTTACAATCTGTGAGTAAAGCTGGTCATTTTCAGCCTACTGCCCTACAGTAGAGTCCTATGTGGCAGTATTGTACTAGCCTCCTCCATTCCTGTGCTGCTGTTACAATCTGTGAGTAAAGCTGGTCATTTTCAGCCTACTGCCCTACAGTAGAGTCCTATGTGGCAGTATTGTACTAGCCTCCTCCATTCCTGTGCTGCTGTTACAATCTGTGAGTAAAGCTGGTCATTTTCAGCCTACTGCCCTACAGTAGAGTCCTATGTGGCAGTATTGTACTAGCTTCCTCCATCCCTGTGCTGCTGTTACAATCTGTGAGTAAAGCTGGTCATTTTCAGCCTACTGCCCTACAGTAGAGTCCTATGTGGCAGTATTGTACTAGCCTCCTCCATTCCTGTGCTGCTGTTACAATCTGTGAGTAAAGCTGGTCATTTTCAGCCTACTGCCCTACAGTAGAGTCCTATGTGGCAGTATTGTACTAGCCTCCTCCATTCCTGTGCTGCTGTTACAATCTGTGAGTAAAGCTGGTCATTTTCAGCCTACTGCCCTACAGTAGAGTCCTATGTGGCAGTATTGTACTAGCCTCCTCCATTCCTGTGCTGCTGTTACAATCTGCCTGTCTAGTAAAGCTGGTGACAGACATTTTCAGCCTACTGTTCTCAATGTCAACAATGGCACTCAGGAAATGTTCTCTATGTGCCTGTCCGTCAAAATGTAACAAAGTCCTCCATTCCTGTTCTGTTTCCAATCTTCCCAGTAAAGTGACTCTCATCTTTCCCCCTTTTCCCCCTACAGTCCCTTCTGCCTGCCACTTGAGACTGGCTGGGCCTCCATTCCTGTGCTGCTGTTACAATCTGTTAGTAAAGCTGGTCATTTTCAGCCTACTCAATTTATTTTCATTTAGAGGCCTATGTGGCAAGTACTTACTCTCATACCGCTCTCTCTCTCTCGCTCTCTCTCGCTCTCTGCTCTCAATCTGCCTGTCTAGCTCCTGCTCTTAATCTCTCATTGTGACAGACAAGTTGAGCTCTGCTTGTTCTCAATGTCAACAATGGCACTCAGGAAATGTTCTCATTGTGCCTGTCCGTCAAAATGTAACAAAGTCCTCTACTGTTCTGTTTCCAACTTCCCATTCTCATTCTGACTCTCATCTTTCCCTTTTCCCCTCACTCCCTTCTGCCTGCCCCCACTTGAGACTGGCTGGGCCTCGACACTCAAAAAGCTTTATTAGCTATGGATGTCTGTTAACTACTCAATGCTGGTCTCTCTCTGAAACTCTCTCAATTTAAATTTTCAATTTAAGGGCTTTATTACCATAAGCAAGTAAACACTTACATCTCATACACATCTCGCTCTCTCACGCTCTCGCTCTCTCTCTCTCGCTCATCACTCTCGCTCTCTCTCTAGAACGCTCTCTCTAGCAGCTCTCTCTCAGCTCTCTCGCTCTCTCTAGAACAGCTCTCTCTCTCTAGCTCAGCTCTCTCTCTCTCTAGCTCTCACACTTGCTCTTTCTCTCTCACTCTCTAAGACTCTCTCTCTCTCTCTTACACATAGAACAGTCTCTACACATAGAACTCTCTCTCTCTCTCTCTCATTCTGTCCTTCTCTCTCTCTCTCTCTCTCTCTCTCTCTCTCTCTCTCTCTCTCTCTCATTGTGTCTCTCACTCTCTCTTCTCATCTCTCTCTCTCTCTCTCTCTCTCTCTCTCTCTCTCTCTCTCTCTCTCTCTTCACATTGTGTCCCTCTGTCTTTCATCTCTCTCTCTCATTCTGTGTCCTCCTCTCTCTAGAACAGTAAACATCTCTCTCTCTCTCTCTCTCTCAATTCAATTCAATTCAATTCAATTCAATTCCAGGGCTTTATTGGCATGGGAAACATGTGTTAACATTGCCAAAGCAAGTGAAGTAGATAATATACAAAAGTGAAACAAACAATAAAAATTAACAGTAAACATCACACAGAACAGTAAACATTACACATAGAACAGTAAACATTACACATAGAACAGTAAACATCACACATAGAACAGTAAACATTACACATAGAACAGTAAACATCACACATAGAACAGTAAACATTACACATAGAACAGTAAACATTACACATAGAACAGTAAACATTACACATAGAACAGTAAACATTACACATAGAACAGTAAACATCACACATAGAACAGTAAACGTACACATAGAACAGTAAACGTACACATAGAACAGTAAACATCACACATAGAACAGTAAACATTACACATAGAACAGTAAACATCACACATAGAACAGTAAACATTACACATAGAACAGTAAACATTACACATAGAACAGTAAACATTACACATAGAACAGTAAACATTACACATAGAACAGTAAACATTACACATAGAACAGTAAACATTACACATAGAACAGTAAACATTACACATAGAACAGTAAACATTACACATAGAACAGTAAACATCACACATAGAACAGTAAACATTACACATAGAACAGTAAACATTACACATAGAACAGTAAACATTACACATAGAACAGTAAACATCACACATAGAACAGTAAACATTACACATAGAACAGTAAACATTACACATAGAACAGTAAACATTACACATACAGAAGTTTCAAAACAATAAAGACATTACAAATGTCATATATTATATATATATATATATTAGTGTTGTAACAATGTACAAATGTTTAAAGTACACAAGGGAAAATAAATAAGCATAAATATGGGTTGTATTTACAATGGTGTGTGTTCTTCACTGGTTGCCGTTTTCTTGTGGCAACAGGTCACAAATCTTGCTGCTGTGATGTCACACTGTGATATTTCACCCAGTAGATATGGGAGTTTATCAAAATTGGATTTGTTTTCGAATTCTTTGTGGATCTGTGTAATATGAGGGAAATATGTCTCTCTAATATGGTCATACATTGGGCAGGAGGTTAGGAAGTGCAGCTCAGTTTCCACCTCATTTTGTGGGCAGTGTGCACATAGCCTGTCTTCTCTTGAGAGCCATGTCTGCCTACGGCGGCCTTTCTCAATAGCAAGGCTATGCTCACTAAGTCTGTACATAGTCAAAGCTTTCCTTAAGTTTGGGTCAGTCACAGTGGTCAGGTATTCTGCCGCTGTGTACTCTCTGTGTAGGGCCAAATAGCATTCTAGTTTGTTCTGTTTTTTTTGTTAATTCTTTCCAATGAGTCAAATAATTATCTTTTTGTTTTCTCGTGATTTGGTTGGGTCTAATTGTGCTCCTGTCCTGGGGCTCTGTGGGGTGTGTTTGTGAACAGAGCCCCAGGACCAGCTTGCTTAGGGGACTCATCTCC